>NC_039265.1:5511893-5811893 GCF_003368295.1 Carassius auratus
TAAAACAGTAAAAGAGAAATAGTATCTTACAGTACAAGAGAAGAATAGAAAAGTGTATACTACAGTTGAGTAGTGTAGAACAGAAATGAGTTCAACAGAGTCAAGTGCAACACAGTAGAGTAAAACAGCGTAGAGTAGAGAACGGTAAAGAAGAACAGTCTATGGTAAAGTTGAGTAGAACAGAACACAACAGAGTAGAGCACAGTTGAGTATAAAAGAGTGCAGTGAGGAAGAGGATGGAGTTCAATAGAGTATTGTACAACAGAACAGAGCAAAACAGCTTATAACAGAGTAGAGGTAAAGTTGTGGTAAATAGAAAATAATAGAATAGAGTATGGAGAAGATCAGAGTAAGGAAGAGCAGTGTAGAGAAAAGTAGGTATGATAACTAGTCTAGAAGAGTAGAATTGAGCAGTGCAGTACGCTGTAGAGTACAATAAAGTAGAGTAAACCTTTTCTACTAAAAAAACATTGCACATTTAAAATACAGTGGGCATATAGACAGAAGCTGCATGTAGAGAAACAGAAGACGGAGATACGTGAAGATGGATGAACATTTGTGTTGGAAATGTTACATTAGAAAGGATGTTGGTGAGAGCCGGTCTCTCTCCTAGAGGAAGTGTGCTCTAATGGATCACTGTTACCACTAAAAGCCTGACTCACTGCCAGGTGTGTGTGTGTGTGTGTGTGTGTGTTTGTGTGAGGCGCTGGTCATGCTATGTTTACATGCACATGGTAGTTTTGCATGATGTCTATGTCACAAACAGAAAACATCACACACACACACCACCATACATCCCAAAGGTTTTTAGTTTAATGAAAATCATCTGTTGAAGACAGATTATGCCATTGTTTGTTTAAGAGTCTGTGATAGTGTGTTTGAGTGTGTGTGTGTGTGTGTGAGACCTGGGGGCCTGCCACACCGAATCTCTGGTGAGAGTGTGTGAAAAACCCAACAGACACAACTCTGACTGAGGAAACAGCTCACAAATGAATGAGAGCTCAATCTATTAAATTAATTTTACATTCATGTCAGGTTGTGCTTGTAAGGAAGAGTTATGTCCCATGATGCTTTGGTGTCTACCCAGAGTTTTTCAGATGGAAATCATCAAAAGCTACGAGGATATGAAAGTGTGATCTCAGAGCCACAGCTGCTACACTCTGATTAGGCTCTAATCTAGTCCAACAATGAAGTTTACGCTATAAAGATATAAAGATATAAAGATATAAAGAGCACAACTTCGCTACACTCCTCTACTTTAGGCGGCTCTATTTCATTCCACTCTGCTTTGGTCTACGTTACTCTGTTCTACTCTATTTTAGTATGGGCTACTCAAATGTATTCTACTCTAGCCTACTCATCTGTATGTTATTCTCATCTATTTAAGTCAAGCCTACTCAAGTCTATTTTATTCTACTCTATGTTAGTCTGGTCTGCATTAATTAACCTTTCTCAAGTCTATGTCACTCTATTCTGACTTATTTTATTTTAATCTACCTTACATTTTTATACATTAGTCTACGCATCTTGAGGCTATTCACCTTCACTTTAGTCTACTCAACTCTATATTCTATTCGTCTTTAATCTATTCTACGTTATTCTATTGATCATTAAGCTCTTGTATTTTCCTTTTTTATAGTCTAGTCAACTCTACTCTAGTACATACTACCTCTTCTTCAATCTAGTCTACATTATTATAATAATCTCTACACTATTCTGTTCTACTCTGTTCTACTCTACTTCAGTATATGACACTCTACTTCAATCTAGTCTACATTATTCTACTATCTTCAACTTTACTTTAGTATAGTCTTCTCAACTCAACTCAGTTTTTATTCTACACTATTTTAGTCTACTCCACTGCTTTAATAACTTTTCTCAAGTGGATGTTACTATATTCATCTCTGCTAGTATAAGTATTCTACTCTACATTCTACTCATGTCTACACTTCTGAAGGCTATTCACCTTTACATTACTATAGTCTAAAGTCTACTTAACTAGTACTTAATTAGTCTGCTTAACTTAATTCTACTCCACTTAAGTCGATACTACTCTACTTCATTCTACATTATTCTACAAATTTCTAGGTTATTTTCCTACTCCTCTGAACTCTATTCTACTCTTCTTCAGTCAATATTACTCTACAATTTTCTACATATCTCTAGGCTGTTTTTCTTGAATCTGCTCAACTCTGTTGTACAGTCTGTGCTACTCTACTCATCTCTAGGCTATTCTCTTACTTTACTCTGTTTTAGTCTACACAGTTCTATGCTGAACCCATAGCTCTACTGCACTCTACACTACTGTACTCCACTAGTTTAACCAAGTGATCCTTCCAGTGTGTGTTTGTGAATGATGTCCACCTGTCCTGTAGCCAGTGCTGTTGAGGTAAACTCCAAAAGTGCGCGGCTCGTGTTGGGCCTGCCAGGAGGGGGAAGAGCAGTTCTCGTTGTTGGTGTAGGTGTTGTGGTTGTGGGCGTATTTCCCCGTCAGCATGGAGGAGCGCGACGGACAGCACATGGGCGTGGTGACAAACGCGTTGGAGAAGTGCGTTCCACCCTGTTCCATGATCCGCCGGGTCTTATTCATGACTTGCAGGGAGCCTGGATGAGAGAGCGAGTGAAAGAAGATCTGTCATATATCACTCAAGGTGACATAAAGTCTGCTCTACCGATCGCTCTACTTCAAAGAGAACTGGCTTCTACTTTTCCTCTTCCTCTACACAACACTAGACATCGACCGGATAAAGATATCAGTTCTTTCATTTATTCTATGTGTGACATCCCAGCCTTTAAGAGGAAATGTATTGGTTGTTTGCATCCTGGGAATTCATGTGACACCAGCAGCATGTGTGTGTGTGCGTGTGTGTGCATGAATGTGTTATGTTTAGAGATATATGATACAGTCTTTATATTCACAAGTCACACACTATTTATTAAAAGTCTCAATGACATTATGTACAGGAAACGAATGCTGCTCTTTTGTACACTATTTCTCAAAGAACCCTAATATCTTAAAATAGAAAAGAGTTCTTTTAAATTATAATGATATTTAACAATATTACAGTTTCCACCAAGAAAAAAGCAGCACAACTGTTTCTTGAGCAGCAAATCAGCCTAATATAATGACTTCAGAAGAATAATGTGACAATGAAGACTACTGTAGAGTAATGATGCTGAAAATTAGCAAAAAGCCAATTTTGCAATTTACAATTTAAGTTTTAAGAAGCCCATTTTTTTTATTATAACTTATGGGAACAAAGCTCAGTGAACTCACACAACCTACACCCTGATTGGCTCAAATGATATGATCAGAGACAGGAAGTCGAATTCACTTTGGCCTTTTCAGACAGGATCACCACACCTCTACAGGTTCACGCAGAAAGGTCAGCACATACAAATGTGCACACTGCAAAAATACTCTGTGCACTTCACACACAAAGGTCAGGATGGATGGACAATATTGTATAAATCAGCATTCACCCAGACAAGCACTCAAGAGGAAACGAGATGAGACACAGACAGTCATCTCTCTGCTACATCCATAATTACAGCTTACACACGCATGTGTGTGTGTGCATATGAAATCAACACTGTCCAGTGCTGAGAGGAGTGGGGACTTTCCTTCCTAATTGAATCACTGTCTTCCGCTCTGACAAAGCCCAAGATGTCTCTTTTTCACCACATAGAGACAGTCTGTAAAAAATAAATGAGCTCTCACACACACAAACACATTCAACACAAGCAAAGGCTCTTTCAGCATTAGCTCCATCGTGTACCTGTAACCCTTTTAGACTGAGAGATCTTATTTGCTAAAACCATTAGAGATTCTAAAGAACGGCTTTGTTTTAGGAGCAAAAGACACAGGACTGTGACTTATTTTTTTTTTTTTTTAAACAAATGGTTAGCTCAGGATATACTGGTTAAATACATAGAAATAAATAAAACAGTAGAAATACATTACCGTACAGTAGCTTTTTAAAATGTTTTTAAAGGAAATCTTTTAAGTTGCATTTATTACATATTAAAAAAAACACTAATATTTTAGAATATTATTTCAATTTAAAATAACTGTTCTCTATTTCAATATATTTTAAAATGTATTTTATTCCTGTGCTGCAAAACTGAATTTTCTGCATTATTCCTCCAGTCTTCAGTGTTACACGATCCTTCGGAAATCTTTCTAATATGCTGATTTGCTGCTCAAGAAACATTTCTGAATATGAATAAAAATTCAAAAGAATGGCATGTCTTTGAAAGCATTTACTTGTATCATTATGAATGTCTGTACTGTCATCCTTGCTGAATAAACGCATTACAAAAGCATAACAAAATCTTACTCACCCCACATTTTTGAGAAGTCTATTTAAACAATCTGACTATAAAATCAAGTGTTCTTTTTCCACTCACCTAATTCAATGTCCTGGTCATCGGTGAGGATGAGGATGATGTTGGGACGGATGTTGCGCCGGTCTCGCTGGAACCGAGGTTTCAGTCTCTGATTGGACTGGAAGATGGAGGCATGAGCCACCGCCAACACGGCCAGCAGCACCAAGAGCTGGGCCGCCAGCCCCTGCATCGCCATCTCAAGGCTCCCACTCACTCTATACTGACTTCACTCTGTGGCACCTGTAGGGAGAAGATAAAGAGGTTGTGTCAGCATGTGGTTTCGCCAGAGAGATCTTATTTAGGGTAAATTATTAATGATCTTAATTGTTATAGCCGTAAGTTAGGCCTATATATAAACATGCAGCTTCTCTTGCACTTAAAATATTACATCAAATGTAGGGTACAGCATGACCTGGACGCAAAGATAAACTCAACATAAGGAGTCAGCTAACAAAGTCCAAAATACGGTATGCAGAAGTGCCACAAAACAGGATTCAGATTCAGAAATGGTACAGAAAAAGTTAGATCTTGGATATAATGACAAGAGATGAGATGCCACATTTTTACAGACATCTGGACTAACTTAATAATTTGACATTTATTAGTGTTCTGCTCTAAACTCTGAGTGTTGCTCTTGGTACACACTGTACCACCAATACTGTACCACGTTTCGCTCAATAAATATCAGCGCTCAAGCTTAGAGGCAGAGGAGAAACTTTCACACTGTACAACGAAGAACAAAAATACACTATATGTACAAAGCCACTGACAAGAAAGTAGTTTAGTAACTACCTTTCAGAACTGTTGATGATTTGAAAAAAGTCATGATGAAATGTTGAAATTATGACACAAAAAAAGTTAAATTATGAGTCATAATTATGATATTTTGCAATTTTGTCATAATAAAGTTAATATAATATAATGTTATAGTTATTGTCTTTTATTTTACATTTATTATAATGTCATAACTATACCTTTTTATGTTGAAATTTTGACTTAATTCTAAAATTTTATGATTACTTTTTTGTTGAAATTTAATTTATTTCTAATTTCTACGTTTTGCATCATATTTTTTTGCCTTTTAATCACAAACTCTGAGATTTTCAGAGCAAACTTTACCATATTTTTAGTTGGTTCTGAACGCTACTTTTTTAGAAAATTTAAAATAAATAAATGTAGGCCTATACACTTTATAACAGCATCTAGTTATCTAGCGTATCCAATTATAATGCTCTACTTTTTTATATTTTAATAAATAACTGCTTTTATATTAAATAGAAAAATGCGTGCAAACTCCAAAAATAAAATCCACTTAACTATAGGAATAAGTACTGATATTTATATGTAATGACAATATTGAATCAGACACATTTTTGCACTTGCAAAAAGTGTCTGTTCAGTGTATTTGCCCCCCAAAAACCTTATTTGGGTCCTCGGCGGAGAGTTTATAAGATTAAAAAGCACTGCCCTACAACTCAACCCAAGTTAAATCAAACCATCGCCTTTCCACAATGAGAGATGATGAATCGTGCTTGGAATAAGCTGCCTCTCTCATTGAGTTTATATTATGGTCGCCATCTAATTTGAACCCAGTGAATTAGGGTCTTCATAAACACACACACATACACGCAGTGTCTAGGGTAAGGCTTTTATTGATGCACAATGCTGTTTCATGCACTGTAATCATTTCTTGAGCATGAATAATTTAATAGGATGGAATCCCCTTCTCAGCTGCTAATCTGTGCTGGAATATAAAACCCCACCCACTGCTACCCACCATGAGCTAAATACACCCACCACGCACACAGCAGGGACTAATCTCAAACCAGGGAGGGACTGGAGAGCATAAACAAGCGGAGGAGAGCCAGAGAGCGATAACCAGACGAATCAGGCAGAGGTGAAGAGGAGTAGCGTGAGCTGGAGAGCTTGAAGATGTCACATCTTTGAGTCAAAGAGCAGACCCATGCTGAGAACATCACTTTCACTGAATTATCACACACAGCGACTCTTTAATATTGTGATACTCCTCTTTGTGGAATTTAAAGCAGCTCATGTCGCTTGTTTCTCATTCTGCTACGCTGTCGTTGTTGCTGTCTAGGTGCACAGAGTAGAAACTGACAGTCATGCTGTCGCCATATAAATATAATAACTCATTAACCATCCCTATGTGCATCAGCCTGCATAAATCTCCGAAAAGACACTGGGCTCCGAAAGAAACTTAATTCAAAGCTGGAAATCAAATTATGACATGAAATATTTCAGATTCTATTTCGAATGGTTACTAATCATAGAAGTCAATTTGTGACACTGATCATACGACGGTCAGATGTTCTTCTACTGAAGCTTTTTTAATAATCTTTGGATCTTCTCAAGTCAAAGAACAAGACCATCAGGTTGTGGAGTCGAGCGCTGCTGCCATTAAAGCAAAAAAGTGACACACACAGTATGTACTAATTATTAACGTTCACATGATTTTACATTCAACTTTTCACTGTCGCGCTAAAATTAAATTGAGTTCAATTTGAGAATGCAAAATCAAACGGTTTCCACAAGTGGTCTCGGATCGCTGCGTATCAATCTGTACAAATTACGCTTGCAGTATTCGTGTCTGTAATGTCAGTTGAGGATACCAGGAGTATATTCATGCCAAGACAGCTGTGCGCCTGGAAATGAAAAGGAATGAAAGAGCGAAGAAAGCAGATACCAGTCTCCGAGGAGACAAATTACAAACCCCTTTAACCCTCCGAGACATTAATACAACCGCACAAACACCTCCGTCTACATTCAAAACACTCCGAATCCACAACCTCATTCATGTGCACCAGCATTCACACAAAAACATTGCCAAAAATGCATTTTGCGTCAAAGAAAATAATGCAGAACTTGTAAAATAATGTTTTTCTACACATAACCAATAGTGTACTGACAAAAAGACATGTCTTTGATGAAACGCTCTCTCTTTGGTGCTCTGCATGCTAGTGTACCGATCGGAAAGAGCCTTTAGCACCTCGAGAACCATTGATTTCAGTTGCATTTCTGTTATATTTATGGAAAGTCACACTGACTTTTGGCAGATTGGACCAGGGTGGTCAAGGTCCACAGAATAGAATTATATGAAAGACAGCATAGCATGATTTTTAATAGATTCTGGGAAATTATAAAGCACATGATAGAGTCTAATAGGTAGCTTGCGCTCAGTCATTTCGCTTTTTCTATTTTCGCTCTACGTCTCTCTTATTTTACGACACAGATAAAATTAGCGCGAGGAATGTCCAGCTGACATGACTGCCCCTTCCATGTGTATTCGGAGTAAGATTCATCAAGATGAATCAAAGAAGGTTCTTGAATGACAAAAGGACTTTAACATTTAGTATTTTTCCTGTAGTGAAGTGAAGACTGATACTACTGCAAACCATTTCAGTTTCATTCCCTTCCCTTGGCTTTTGTACATTATACTGTACACTTTATCTGCGTTCCTAGAGATTTCACACTTATGGCTTGCTTTTGTCCGAAACACAATATACGGTTACCCAGCTCATAGCCACTAGAGAGAGAAAGACTGACACGGTCTCTTTTACTGCCGGTCCTCACAGGACCTGTAAAGACAGGGGCTTTATTCGAAGATTATATACAAAAGAACAGGATACACAGTACACTGCTATTACTGTTTGAACAGAGACTTTTGAAGCATTTACTCTACCATTATCAAAAAAAAAAAAAAATGGATGTGCAGTTTACTGAGAGTAAGGTGTGTTTTTACACAATTCTATAAACACCATGTTCAAAAGTGTTATTTTTATAATTTATATAATATAAAGTATTCTTCAGTCAAATCATATAGTTTGTGGTCACCAAGCAACACAGCAGATAGGTGCTTTATTATAGTATGTGTGTTTTTTTTGGGAGTGCGTTTATAGTACAGTATATATGAATATGGCTTATCCAATAAAAATTTAGAGCAATAACTATCCATTTTATAATCCAAAAATATAATTTGAAAAAATATATTTGATTTTTATATCACCATACCCATTAAATTATTTTTTAATTAAACATTTTATCAGGAATAGATTTAAATGTGAATTTGAATTCCAGTTTGAATTGTGTCAGAATTTGCATGTGAACTGTGAATTCAAATTATAAATTAAATTGGATACAATCACACAGCACATCTGAACTGTATTACACTTTTAATTTATATATACATCTAAATTGTATCTGTCTTTGCGTTTAAATTTAAAATCTGGATTTAAATGTCAACTGTGAACTCAAATTGTATTTGAATTTGGATTTAAATATGCAGTACGTAAACTACATTCAGATTTGGATTTAAATATAAATATGAACTGGATCCGTTTTTGCATTTAAATTTGAAATCTGGATTCAGATTGTAACTGTATTTGGATGTAAATATGCAGTGTTTAAACTGCATTCTGATTTTGATTTAAATATAAATCCAAAATGGATCCGTTTTTGCATTTACATTTGAAATCTGGATTCAGATTGTAGCATAATTTGAATTGCATTTGGGTTTGGTTAAATTATAAATTTGAATTGCGTGTGGATTTCCATTCAAATTTAATTTGGAACTACATCTGGATTACAATTTAAATATAAACGGAGCTGTTTTAAGATTCCCTTTTAAGTTTACATTGGAAATAGTTTTAGAATTAAACTAAGTTTGAGGCTTTAAGAGGCTAAAATACTAGAAACTATAAAAACGGAGCAGAATTTATGCAACTTACAAGCCTGAAGTGAGCAGAATCTGGGTTAATGTAGAGTCCCTCAACAGAGGCACAAACCCCCAACTTCACTTTTCAGGAGAACACCTCTCCTCCACTCGTCTCTCTGCGTCCCTCATTCTAAACCTCCATTCCTCTTCTCTCACCTCCTCGCACAGAATCTCCCACTTGTTATCACTGTCATCCCTGTCTCTTTCTGCTCTCAAACACCTCTCCCTCTCTCTCACGTCTGGTTCCCTCAGTTCCGTGAGTACCTCATGGTGTTGATGTCAGATGCCTCGGTCTGTCTCGCTCAGCGCAGCTGCTCATCCCACATGGAAGTAGAAATATCCAGATATGGAGCGCGAGGGCTATGGGACCATTTAATGGGATCCTTGATAACAAGATACGGTGGTAACACTCCACACACTGCACTTCCTCATCTGTCTCTGTAGGTCACTGCGCTGTAGCTATATCCCTCTCTCTCTCTCTTTCTCTCACAGTTGGAGTCGCTCATGTGCGCTCCTCTCTCTTCACTTCTCTTCTCCCCCCCATCCAGGCTCTCTCATTCTAGCTTTATCACACCCCCCTCTCTCTCTTTCTCTCTCTCTCCTGCTATAATTCTATTCCCACTCGTCTCTTCTCCACTCTCTCAGGATTGATGTGTTGTAACCTTGAGCTCTGCCGCTTTCAATTTATTGTCCCTCTCACCCCCGTCCCATCTCCCATCTTTGGTAAGGGTTAACGGAGCATCGCGCCGTAACAAAACCGAGGACGAGGGTCCCATCTGCGTCCCGTTTCTGCTCCGCCGACCACGCTGCTCTGCATACAGGCACATTCATTTACATTACATTATATTAACAAGCACCTCAAATGAAAGCTCTCGCTGTTTATATTTACATGGGTTCTAAATGAAAGCCCGCCACATTTAAATTCAGATGAATTACTGCAAGAGCCGCTGTTTTATTTGAGGCAAAACGGTGCTTGTATTTCCATACCAATGATTTGTGCGTGCTAACTGCATGCAAATGGATGCAGTTGGGGTTTGCTTAAACTCACTGTGCCAGATCTGTTGAAGATGCTTTCAAAGCACAGATTGTTGATTATATTCACATTCTATATGTATGTATATATATATATATATATATATATATATATATATATATATAAACATAACATTTTAAATATAAAAAAATATTTAAAAAAGTGTTTATTAATTAGAAGTTATAGCATATTTATATTTTGACTAAACTTAAAATGTAAGGGGCTTATCATTTAGTAAATGGTTCCATTTCTTTGTTAACATTTTTTTTCATTCTCTAGTTTATTTTAAATAATAATAATAGTAATAATTTAAACAATATTATTATTTGTATTACTCTAATAGCCTATTTGAGTATTTATAATTTAGCACAGGTAATATACAGGTAATTATATGAATATAATTAATTTATCCACTATATGCATATTCTTTTTTACCATTTTTAGTAATGTTATTTTACTTCAATAACCCGTTTTAAATTGGTTTGTGGTTTGAAAATGAATTTTGACATGTACAAATACTCAATGTGGTCTCTAAATGAATATGAGCTCATAAAACAATGATCAAAATGTTGCTTCTAACAGTTTTAGATGAGCTATAGTACCTCGTCACAATGCAGAGCATGTCGAAATCCCAAAAGCACTTCCTATCTTTCACTACCAATTGACTACTTGCTAAATGCTGTCTTTCTTAAACAGGAGATAAATGTGTGTTGTAAAGTGGTTTGAGTAAAAAACAACCACAAGAGAACTGAAGAGGTTTTGTGTGTAAAGACCCTGATGGACTATGGCCGTCTGGGGCAGAGAAGTATTGATTCAACACACACACACACACACATCCCAGAATACATCCTCACATACAGAGAAATGACGACAGACCAGACGCACTTCAGACATCTGTCTATGACCGCGAAGACAGCTGGAATTTTCAACTTAACCCTTCGCTATTCACAACTAATCCCACAACTATTCTGCCATGAATTTCCCGAAAAATGCTCTACAGTTCCCACTGTGAGCAGCTCAACAGACCGTGTCTTTGTTATTGTCAGAGAGACACAGAGAGAGAGCGGGAGAAAAGAACTGTCAAATTGTCTGGCCTTTCTTTTTAATTAACTTTGTCCATTTGCTCTTCTTATCGGAGTACATTAAAAAAAAGGCCACCCAGACAAACACAGAGAGAGAGACAATGTGTGTGTGTGTATGATTAAACATAAAACGTACTTGAATAACATGCTGCTTATTAATAAATGAAACAAGAAGACAACGCTCTAAGCCCATTTTCACACACTGCAGCAGATTCACATCTAGAAGCTAGTTAACTACGTATTAAACCGAAAGAGTAAATCCAACACATTTCTTTTTTATTACTATTTATTTTATTTATTAAATTGTGATTGATTGATATTTAATATTTAATTTTGGTGCTCATTGCCCGATTTTTACATTTAGGTTAGTTTCACAATTTTTGACCATGGACCTCAAAACCAGTCATAAAATTTCTCAAAACTGAGACATATACATAATCTGAAAGCTGAATAGATAAGCTTTCCATTGATGTATGGTTTGTTAGGATCAGACAATATTTAGCTGAGATACAACTATTTGAAAACCAGGAATCTGAGGATGCAAAAATTTTTTTTTAAAAAAATAAAAAGGAGAAAATGTCCTTAAAATTTGTTCAATTGAAGTTCTTAGCAATGCATATTACTAATCAAAATTAAATTGTGATATATTTATGGTGGGCAATTTACACAATATCTTCATGGAACATGATCTTTACTAAATAAACTAATGATTTTTGGCATAAAAGAAAAATCGATAATTTTGACCCATACAATGTTTTTTGGCTATTGCTAAAAATATACACCAGCGACATAAGACTGGTTTACGGTTATTAAGACTAACTAAACTATAATGTTGTGAGACCTAGATTCCCTTGTAGCATTTAAATACTGATTTTGGTATTTAGTGTTTTATTTCTGTCTTTGTTGAGACCAAACAGATTTGAAATGTAATATGAGCTATAGTATAAAATAATTATCAGTTTTTCTATACACAGATATAATTTAATATTGGCATGTCTTAAAAAAAAAACAAAACAAATGAAGAGAACAATGAATGAAAAAAACCTAACAGAAATAAACAGGGCTATTATTGTTAACTAAATCTAAAACCAAAAGTAAAACCATAAAGCATTTTTTGTCACTTGAAATAATAAAAATGTTAACTTAAAAAAAAAATAATAAAAATGATGAAAAAATAATAAAAAAACATGAAGCTTTAAATCTTTTGTTAAATATTTTAATTAAAGTGTAAAGCAGAAATAAATAATGACCCAAATGAACAGCCAGAAATCACAAATCTTCATTCACAGACTGACACTAATTAACTCAACAAAACACCTGCTGCACACATCATATCAGAACATCAGCACAGGCTCAATGTCTCGGCATCCGCAGATCTGAGAGCTATTTCAGGTCTGGGTTTTACTGCCGTGACGAACATGTGGATGACTTGTATTAAATAAGGCCATTAATGAAGAGTCCTTGATGATAACAGCAATTAATCCTTCTTCATTAGTGTCTGCTAGCCTCTAATTACACCTGCTAATTATAATTCATCTCTCTCTCTTTCTCTCTGCACTGCTCTGGCGTGTCTCTGCCTCCCACACCACTTCAAAAATATGACAAAAATCTCCTCAAACTCATTTTAGATTTGCACTGCATTTGGTAGCTGTATTTGCGTTGTCAAGGGAAAAGTTTGTCATTAAAATGAATTGTATTTACAATCGCACTAAATGATGTGAATTATGAGGCGGGGAGCGTTGAAACAGGGTGTCAAACTGTTTAATGGAGAGATGCAGTGTGGGTTAAGTGGTTTGTGTGAACTACTGTAGTACACAACAGTGTATGAGTCTATGTAAGGTAATTACAATCCACTGGATACACTTTAATGAAGATTTATGAATACACTTTGATGATAAAAAATTGCATTGAAATATATCAACACACTACCTTTTCAAAGTTTGGGGCCAGTTTTTTTTTTTTAATTCATACTTTTATCCAGCAAGCACACATTAAATTGATAGAAAAAATGACTATAATTATAGTAATAAATTATTAGACTTAATAATCATCATCATTATATAGTTCTTTTGAACTTCCTATTCTAAACGGAAAAAAAGGTGAAAAAATCGGTTCTACAGTTTGACCAAAATATGAAGTGGCTCAACTTTTTACAACATTGAAAATAATCAGAAATGTTTCTTGAGCAGCATATCAGTATATTAGAATGACTCTTAGAATGAACTCTTTTCTATTAATATTAATACATTTCATTGTGTAATATATAAGATACAACAAGATACAACACAATAAAACAACAGTATGAATGTAAGTGTCTGAAACATATTTGAAACATTTGGAGACCTCCAGCTTGTTAACAGTGAATTTATGAGAATGTTTGTTCTGTAATTATTATGACACACATCTTGCTTGTCTAAAAGCCCCATGTGTTTTTCCTCTCGTGTATCTGAGTGATTTACAACACTATTACAATAAACAGTCTGAGGATTTTAAGATTTGGCTGAAGAAGTGTGTGTGTGTGTGTGTGTGTGCGCGCGCTGGCTTGATTGACAGGCTTAACGACTGCATACAGAAAGTAATTAATTTAGTTTGGGGAGGCCGTACAGGCATTAAGAACAGTAGGAACTAGTCAGTAATGGGCTGTAATTACTGATGCGGTGCAGAGAAACCACACATGCATAACTTGTAACCCTTGTGCAAGATGTTGCTCTGCAAGCAAAATGAATACCACAAAATAAATTCTTTAAGACAATGACAGAAAGAAGAGGAAGAAAGAACATGTTAATCTCTCATGCAATGAAATGCTAAAGCCCTTTGGAAAACAATGCATGCTGAAGAACTCCCGCCAACGTATTTGCAACTTATCACTGCTCCATTTGCCTGTATGTGTGTGTGTGTGTGTGTGTTTGACATGCTCTCATTGACTATGAATGCTGGAGCTGTGCCAAGGCTGCTAATTAATTTGCACATTAACCAAATGTGTGTAATTGCTTGTGTGTGTGTGTGTGTGTGTGTGTGCATGACTACACCGAAAGGATAAACGACTTGCCTTATCCACTTTGGCTTGCTGCAAAATAAAATGCACCATACCAAGAGTTCTCTCCGAACTGTGTAAACGTTTCTAGTGTGATTTCTGTTTAACACACATCATGCTCAACTACGTTATTCAGTGTTTCGAATCATTCCCAGATCTAACTGGGCACCGTGCAAAAAGATGAAAGTGACTTAAATGAAGTGTGACCTTTTCCCCTCAGTTTTCAATGGTTCTTTTTGCTGCTGCTTTGCTAATTAGTTATTTAGCTGACACTTTCTAATCCAAAATCATTTATGGTACACTAAATAAAACCACAGTCCCTTTGGAGATCAGGTGCCATGCTAGAAGACACACCGATGACAGTTCAAGGACCAATCAAACCTGCAAACCTCTACGAACTATTGAACTCTTATTACAAAAAAGTTATATTAATTCCAAATATGCAAACACATTCAAGATCCAAAACAATTTCACTAGACCTGGTGACGATTAGTGAACCAGAACCAGAAATAAGAATGACACCTAAATCATCACACATTCAAGTTACAAACATCAGTGCCTGCTCTTACATTAAAAGTAAGTAGTAAACATGTACTTCTAAAAATCATACAGAAGGGTGATGCTGGCTTACAGTCTTTTAGGACAGGTATCTGCTGCTGTTTACCTAAAATAATAGTGTTGCATCTAGCCTGAGGTGTGTAGTTAACAGAAAGTGGCCCCTGGCGATCAATGCAGTGTGACAGAGCTCTCTCGCGGGCTGAACCGGGCCGATACGCTCATCAGGAATGCAGGGAGGAACCTGGATGGGACACTTTTTGGAAAGCTGTTCTAAAGAATCTACTGTTCTTGATATGAAACCGTCTTCTCCTATATCTTGCAAATGATGTGATCTAATTGAAAGCACCTGAGGCACATCATCGTCTGGCAAACTCATTGCCAAATTAACTGAATAAATATGAAAATATGAAATGAAAAGTGCCTGTGGAGGAAGTAAGCAAGAGAATGTACAAAATCCATCATGCGATTCGACAACTTCTTTCAAGAATAAAATACATATCTCATTTAGGGACATTTGTTTGACCGTTTGGTGTTTTATATGCATTTTGTGACATGCTGAATACTTTTTATTTTTTATTTTACTTTAAGGTCCACTTCTTGATTTTAACCATTAACTATGACTTTTTTAAACACAATAAACTCGTATTTTGCAGTTTATTAATAGTTAGTAAGGTGGTTGTTAAGTTTAAGGCTTTTCATGCACAAAATCAAGTTTAGAATTTTGCGTATGATATAGTCCTAACTTTAAAAATGCAACAGTTCTTAATATTTCTGTGTAAGAGAGCAACTCTAAGGTCATAGGTCTGGGAATGTGTGATCTGATAAAATGGATAAAATACATGCAATGCAAATCACTTTTGATAAAAGTGACTGCTAAATGCTTAAATGTCAAATTTTGTCATGAAACACAGCATTTGTTTCACATACTTCAAATTTGTCAGGTTTCACTCTGCACCCCATACGCTATAAAAATCAATATTTTTTTAATTAGCATCTATAGTTGCATGAAAAATCTAAAATATCCATTGCTCATTTTCAGGAGAATAACTGACTGTAGCATTGTTTTTCAGATAAAGAAGTATGTTAACTAAGCATGTTTCTTAAATATCTGCAAACATATTATGGTATTTGTATGCTTTAGTAGAGTCAAAAACTTACATACAGCACCTTTAAAATTGGTTCTTTTAAGAACTGTTCACAAGAAGGGTTCTCTGGGAAACAAAAAAATGGTTCTTTAACGGCATTGCTTCCAAAACCCCATTTCAGAACCTTTATGCTCACTCGGTCCACATTCTGCGCTCTGATTGGTAGTTTCCATGCTGCATTGCTGAAGATGCACATCAGTTTGAATCCAGCTCAGTTTTAGCATCAGCTCCAGTCTCTGTCGTTCATGTCAACTCTCACTGAAAATGAATGGATTCCGGTCACTTTGTCATTGAAAATTGCTGTCAGATTGCATGAATGCTCCTTTAGTTTGTCCCTTACCCTGGGTGAGACTGACAGAGTCAATGAATCAATAAGCCGAAAGAATTAAAATGCTGGGAAAGTGCTTATTCTACATTGAAGAGGGTCGTTATTTAGCCCAATTTGCAAAGTTTACAGAGAGCGGCCTTGCACAGGCAGGACCGGTGCTGTAGCTTTATTAGAGATATTAAGATTCAGCTCACTATTAGCCGCCAGTGGTGAATTTTAGTGTGCCTGCAAGGCTTCTGAACCAATTTACCTCTTTTCCCCTAAGCATCAGCTTATCTTTAAGCAGAGCAGTTGAGTAGCACAGTTCACCTCCTTTTACCTCGGAAAAGTTGAGGCTAAAACAAACCCTGATCGATTCCACCAGTGTGTCAAAGTTTACTTCTGCTCTCAGGTTAAGGATGGAGAAACTCTTGCGGTGAAGCGCAGTAATAAAAAGCTTGCGGTAACCCTGGTGGGGGCCAACTCTCGACCCGACTCCCACAAACTCCTGAGCTAACATTTGTCTTTGGCTTTCCATTGGGGAAACTGTACTTTCATGTTCTTTTTTCACACTGCCTCCTCAGTCGTTGCTAGAACCTGCCTCATTTCAGCTCGAAGAGTATTAATAAAGAAATGTAGGGGAAAAAAACTTTCCTACGGGTTTCAGCAGGAAAGGAGGAGACCAGGGCGCCTACAGAATATACATTAGATACTCTAATTTGACCCTTGTATTCAGTGTGAAAAAGACTATTATGAGACAGGAAAGCGTGGAAGTGTGAGTATGTGTGTGTGATATACAGTACTTCAACTTAAGTCCCACACGGGACGGGAAAGCACTTGTATTTTGTGTTTGAATGAATATGACTGTGATGTACATGCTCTTTTTGCGATGCCCATAAAGATATTCCCACATATGCCTTTGCTTGTCTCATCATGCAAAGCGAGCCTGAAGCCTTCTGGGTATTTCAGACCGCTGAGACGCCACACTGTGCAGCTCTGCTTCCATTCCTTCCTGAGCTCCTTTCAGTTTAGCAATACAAAACGCTTTCAGATTCTATGCCATTTAAAACTGTAAAAAATGCAGCAAATCAGCATAATGGAATGATTTCTGGAAGGACCATCACACTCAAGACTGGAGTAATGATGCTGAAAATTCAGCTTTGATCACAGAAATAAATTACATTTTAAAAATATATTCAAATAGAAAACACTTATTTCAAACTGTAATAACATTTCACAATATTACTGTATTTTTTTTTTTTTTATCATTGGTGAGGTTTCAGAAACATTTTAAAAACGTTACCAGCTCCAAACTTTGAAACATTACAGTAGTATTTAGTTCATCCAAAAATGTATAATGTCAGTGATTTTTAATATTATATGCTCATGCTGTTCTTTGCATACAGTGAAAATGAATGAGGACTGTAGCTGTGAACCCCCCAAAATTACACTATTACATTCTCTATCGGTTTAATTAAATATACCACATCGCTGGTTTAACCGAGATTTTTCCCTTTTGTTTATTTTGATGACATGTGATGATAAAGGAGGGTTTATTTTAAATTATTTAATTTTTATGGTGAACTATTCCTTGAAAACTCACAAACTGATCAGCATGTGGCATTTTTGACTCCTTCACATAGTCTTCTGATGATGCAATTACTTTGTAGTTTAAAGGAACAATCGGCAGAACTGCAGTACGTGGTTGTAATTTCAACTTGTGTTACATGCAGTAGAGAATAGTACTGTATTATTTAAAGCCAAAGCCAAAGGTGCGCAGAACTGAACAGGCGTTCTGATTCTGTGTGTGCACAGTCTGTGTGGGTCTGGTGATCAGGGATACATAGAAGAAATAAACACAAAACATAAACCCTGACATCTCTGCTTACCCCCTGAAGTGAAACACACTCATTATCATGCGCACACTAACAGTTCAGACGGACTTCTGCTACTTCCAGAAGCATTGCTATGGCAACATCGCACGTCTGCTCGTACAACTACACAGGTCTCTCTCTGTGATGGACTTTCAGAGGAGGCTAATGCCAGACTCACAGCAGGATGAATGCGGTGCATCCCAGAATCCTCTTTCTCATTTGTATGTCACAGTACTTTAGTTACAGGTCTATGTTAACAGCGTGTCAAAGTGCTCTCTCACCCAGCTTTACTTCCTTCGTCTCTCTATTATTACATCTTGACCCACACATCCATCCATCCCTCGCTCGCCCTGTACCCGCTCTTCTCCATCACCCTGACTGCTCTACCTTTTTTCACCATCTATAGCAAAATAGCCCTGATCTACTGCTGCCCTAGAGGAAGAATCCAAGAAAACAGTCCACCATCCACTATCCCGTTCAACCGAATACATCCATTGCCTCCCATATCAAAGAGTTCATTTTAAAATACCATTAATTATTTATTACAATTATAGATAACAGTTTAGTATGGGGACCAATTCTCACTATTAACTAGCTGCTTATTAGCATGCCTATTATTAACATATTGGCTGTTTACTAGAACTTTTTATTAGTATTAGTATTAGTATTTTGATACAAAAGTCGTAGTTAACGGTTTGTTAATAGCGAAAATTGGACCTTAAAATAAAGGGACAGAATTATCAAAACTACTACGAGTAATGAGCAGCTTCTGGAAATTTTTTTTAGGGAGGACTGTGTCATAAAAAATCCCAGTATGATTTAATGCTAAAAAGGGAAAGTTAGAGAAGAATAACAAAAATAAAATAAAAATAATTATATATATATATATATATATATATATATATATATATATATATATATATATATATATGAGGTGGGCATAGATTAATTTTTTTTTAATCTAGATTAATCTCACTGCAATCTTGAAATTAATCTAGATTAATCTAGATTAAAATGGCGCATTCGAATTCTGTCGAAGGCATTCAGAATATGTGTGTTACCCAAATAAAATTGATAAACAGTAAGTCTTTGAGAAGGGGTTTATCAAGCTAGGTAGCGCATTAGACCAGAGGCTCATCTCCTGTTTCCAAAATGCATCAAAAAGTGCTTGAGAAAGCTGTAAACTAATTCCACATAGCACAAGGTGCAAACAACCGTACGCCTGTTTCACACATACTCCGTCTGAAGTGCGTATACGTTGCTTTTTTTTTTACGCACCCATGAACATTGTATTTGTCGGCACAAGAGCAAAAATAAGCATATTCGATGTTCAAGTGTTTTGAGACGCCTTTCTCTGCGTGAGCCCTGAACACCAGAACACCGCGAGTACTGAATTGGGCTCTTTCGCATCTTTTTGTTTGTTCAAACTGTGATTTGTATTTGTTCGTTCAGGTGCAAGTGGGACTTCGAGGAGAACTTCGCAGAAGAGAGCTCGGTTCAGTGTCGCTGTCCGTGATACACGGCTCTTTCTTTCTCTCCACACCGAAAACAGCACGCGTGTAACCAGCTACTCTGTTCAGCTTCTCCGTGTCTTGTGTTTGGATGCTTTAATGTTTAAATCGACAAGCGGTACATCTTAAAAACACGTGAAAAGGATAAGCTTTAGTGACAATGCGCAGCAGTGGCCCGTCAACTGTCCTGAGCATCTTTTTAGGCTGGCCTCAGTCAGTCGGTTATATCAAATATCAAGGTGAAACTCATTATAGCTCGCTTAGCATAGACCCAGCTCCCAACCCAACTTTGAGAATAGATTAACGGCGATATTTTTTTATCACCCAATAAGTCTCACTCATGCTCACTCATATATATAATATAAAGAAATAAAGAAATAAAGGTTACAAAAGGAAAAGACTAGAATTTGAGAGGCTTGAAACATATTAAAAATGAAATAAATAACTAAATAAATGAATAGTTAACAAAAGGGGAAAATGTTAATTCTAGCATTTGAGAGGTTGAATCAATCAAACAAACAAACAAACAAATACATACATCAAAGGAAAGATATTAAGACTAGAATGTATGTATGGGTCATATTTCTGTATATCTATAGTAGTTGTAACATAATGTGCCGTTGTGAGAGAACTATGAAAGAATAATGTAAAAAGGTTTATATATTGTTGATGTTGTCCAATAAAACATTTGTATTTACCCCTAGTGCTGAATAACAGTAGTTATTGCTATAATAGGGTAATTCATAGGAAATATTGGCCCTGTTTGAAATGCAGATCATTAGGAACAGGAAAGTTTCCCCCAAGCTTTTAAGATCCATTCTCTTAGGATCGTATGAAACCACATAATAATCTGGAGACGTGTGTTTGTGTCTTCCAGACACATGCACCCACTCACAGCTCTCATATTATGTTTTTCACATGTGCGGCCCACTCTTTCCAATTATCTGACCATGTGAGCATGAGTTATAGCTGTGCGCTTTCTTTTGCGAGGTGTTACGACATCTGCGCGGGAACAAGGAAAGAGGAAAAGAGAGAAAGCATCGCTCTTTTGAATATATAAAGATCAAGAGAAGATCAAAGGAGAGGACGCAGTAAGTCAGCTTACGGACGCTACGGTTAATAGATGAAAGCATGACTGGCTCTCATACATGCTGTCTGTTTTCATTCATCCGGCCCGTCCTCTCATCTCCTCACAAGCTCAAGCACTCTGCTCAGGCTTTGGCTCACTGCTGAGACTCGCACCCTAAAAATCAGCCATCCAACTGAAAATCTTCCAACAGTATAATCCTGAAATCAAAAAAATATTTTCTGAAGATCTGTGAGTTGCATTGCATGTGCAAAGGTGGCTTTCACTATGCCAGCGTGTTAATGTGTTCTGAGTATTTCACAGTATGATGCCATGCAGTTGCTAGGGTGTTCTGGGTGGTTGCCAGGGTGTTGCTAAAACACCAACTTTCCTGCATTGAGTTTCAGTATAAAAAAAAGACAGCGGTGGACTGTACAATGCATTTCTACTTCGCTTCTGTATTTAAGTATATTCTTAAAGTATCTGTATTTTATCTGAGCATCTAGTTTCTTGAGCTGGAGTGTGCATGGAACTGCTGGCGTGGAAAATAAGTTACTAATTACAGATTTGTAGAATTTATTACTGTAATTAAAAATCCTGTTTAGGTCGCGTACTGTCAGCCCACTGAATTCAAACATCTCAATGGGGAAGATTTTAGGTAAAAACCAAACAAAACATTAAAATGACGCAAATGAATGCATCTTCCCTGCTGAAGCAGTTTCAAATGAGTTTCAAACTATGTTTCTTAAAATTATATTCATTTTGCCCTATATGATGTGATTTTACAGTGTATTGTTTTTCGGCAAACATCTTTTTTCTTCTCATTTTTAAATACTCTATACAGGGCCCTATGATTTCCATGATGCAGAAAATGTAGTCGGAATCAGGCATAAAACAAGTGTAACAGAATTTGCAAAACTTTGGATGAAAAGATTAAAAGTAGGTCAGTACACTTAAAAATGCAATATGGACTAATGTCTAAGAATATTAATCCTGCTTGTTCTGCGTGTATCTGTGTGAATGAATGGCACAGACGTGTGTTTTTTTTTTACTACACACATACTAAAGCATGTGATGCTCGGGGTGTTTTCAGCCTCTGCTGCCTCAGTATAAGAGTACATAATCTAGAGCTGTTCTGAGTCACTTCATGGGCATTTTACCATTTATTTTGAGAAAATCAATCGTCATATCATATACAAACAGAAACTTAAAGGTTTTCACACAAAAAACTGTGTGAGACTCTGGGTTTGGTGTGTGTTTTGTACCCCATGTGTTTCCATGCCCTTATTTGGTTTTCCTGTTCTGTTATGTTTAATTGGTTCCAGCTTTGTTTAATTAATTATCCTATTATGCCCTTGTATTTAAACCCTGAGTCTATGCCAGCTGTCAAAATGTCATTCTGTGTTCCTGATGTGTCGAGTCCTGTGATCCCCAGCCTTTGGTAATGAAACCCTTTTGATTTATCTACTTCTCGTTTCCTCGCTCCTGTGTGCTTCGTGACGCTCTGACAGAAATATATTACTGATGATAGTACTACTAGTACTAATAATAACCTTTTTTAAATCTAAAATCAGTCAATTAGAGATACTTTTGATTAATAAAATTGAATGAAACCATTAAAATTGAATCCCATAAATGAATGGAAAACACAGAAATTGGTTAAAAAAATGAATTGAAAAATGAAGAAAAATGAAGAGAAATTTTAATCGGATTTCATAGAGCCTTAGCGTAATTTTCGTTACACTTTTAATAAATTTGTAAGTTTCATGATTTAAATGTAATTTAACCATTAAAATAGAGTCTAGGAAAAAAGGCAAATGAATGGAATCCAGAAAAATTTAAATGGGACAAACGGAAATTAGGAAAAAATAAAATGGATTTCATAGGGCTCTAAGTCTGTTTATTTATTTATTTGTTTGTTTGTTTGTTTGCACACAAAGTATGAGTAAGGGAAATCGATATTTTAATATATTTAATGTATTGAAAGAGTATGACAACACAGCCCAAACTCTTGGCAATTATATATCATATTTTACAAGGTGGCTAATTTGTACAAATTCACACAATCTCACTTGTACAAATTCATATTTTTTTAATATAAATTGTATGGATTTTACAAGTAACATGATTCGGATAAATTTGTTCGAATTACCTATATCTAATCCTGCCCCTAAACCTACCCGTCACTGGGGTCTAGGGTCTAGACAAATCAAATGAATTCATATAAATTAGCCAAGTAAGAATTAGTTGGAACTTGCTGGACAAGGCCTTTTCCCCCCAGATATTTTGAGCAGTAGAGCTGATGAGTTGAACCAGGTGTGTTTGAATAGGGAGACATCTGAAATGTGCAGTGTTGGGGGTTCTCCAATTGGGAACCACTGGGTCAAAATGAGAGATACTTAGCATGAAGTTTGGTTTGGCGGTATGGTTCAGTTCTGGGCCAAAACTCCCTGCCCATCCACACAGCCTGTCATGAATGAGCAGGGAGAGCAGCCATAATAACTCCCCAGGGTAAACAGAACAGAACAAGGCAGACATCATTAATGTACTTAAAGATATTTAGGTGTAACACTTTATTCAAGATAAAGGTGTCTGTTAAACAAGGAATATCAGAAAGCCAAGTCCTGACAGTGGCGAAAGCAGAAGCTGGGGATGGAGGAGGGTAATTTGCTCCTGAGCAAGCTGAAAAGCTGCTAAATAATACTGACTAGAGCTTATAAAGGAATAGGTGTCGTATTCCTATAGGTAGATGAGATCCGCTGAGAATTAGCTGATACAAGCTTGACTCACATGACCTGCCAGAAACTAGCACTACTTAATACTTTTACTGGAGTAATATTTATTAGGTTATCTGTACTTGTACTCAAGTACTTGATTTGTGAACTTTATCCAAAACTGAAAAAGTACTACGGTAAAACCATGTGCAATAGCACAGCACTCTCTGCCACAGTAATGCCAGCCAGACAGTCTTGTTTTGTTATAATCTATTTTATGGTGCAGCTAGTCAAGTTCATTTAGTGTGAAACTGTGCAGCCCAATGAGGAACAGCATCTTTGAGGCAGCATGATAGCTTGTACATTACCAGTGATTCAATTGTGAGCATGTTGAGAGCCGCAAACAGTATATATATATTTTTAAATTACTGCAATCTGTTGAAAGCAACTCATAACAATATAGTGTAGATTGTGCTCATGGTGGCAGCTGAATACGAGCACCTACATCTGTCAGCAGTTTACTGGGAAACCGCTCACACTGATGAAGCAAAAACATAAACGAGAACAATTTAATAACTGAAAAATATGGGCCTCGTGAAATACTGAGGCAGGCTGGATGAAGTTAAACACATCTGTGAAATCTGGCACTGTAAAAGCAGTGAGACGCGTTTGGCAGATGAGGCGCACATATGGGCTGAACTGAGCCAGACACATCCGTGTGGTTCAGGCTTGGGTTTGGGTTGAACAGTGTAACGGAGTGGTTTAGTGGGACAGATGTGGAGACGGGAATATCTGCAGCGGCCAAAGAGAGGGTGGCGGTTATTTTCAATTTATTTAGTGGCTCTATTAAACACTTATCTCCTTCTTTCCTGAGTATTTGATGTGTGTGAAACACAGAGTGGGATGTGTTAGGGTTCTGTCACACATCATTAATCAATGTGAGTGTGTTTTCCTAGTGAACATGGATGTGACAAGCATTGACTGCAGGACACGCCTCAGATATGACACGTTTTCACACACACAACTTTCACCGCAAGCTGTGCTAATACTTAATAGCAGGGGTGATGAATCACAGGCGGTGCTTGTGAAATATATTCAATATTACACATAACTGAGTTTTAAAGGAATGTTTTTTATTTACTTTATTTTTGGCGAACAAATAGCATCGAAGTGCTCTCACTTTCTGGAAGATACAGGAGTATATTAAAGAGATTGTTCACCTACAAAACATTATTTTCTTACGGAGCCCTGCACATTACATTCAAGAAAACCTACATAAATCTTGCACACAATTTACTAATTAATTCCCTCGATGTACTAAAAAGTGCACACGATTACTATTTCGTTCCTTCGATTTTCTTAATCATGCACACAATTTACCAATTCGTTCCCTCGATGTACTAAAACGTGCACACGATTACCAGTGGCGTAGCCAGGGGAGGGGCCATGAAAACTGATTGGCCCCCCAGTGTGCCCCCACCCTTCTACTTGTCTGTCACTCACAAATTCAAATCCTAATCTTTCAGTTTAGTAAATAACTCCTGATTGCGTCGCGATGCTTCTCAACGAGGACCAAGAATAACGAGCTGCTGTTTTCCAAAGAAATAAAGCACGCAATAAGTTTATCTATTTTATATAGCTAATGTTTTTGGATTAGCGAGTTGTTGCAGTGCAAGAAGTGTTTGGTACTAACGTTAACGTCTTTCGTTGTTCGACCAGGTTCGTTGACGATGTTATCTCCTAGAGCAGACCAAGATGCTAATCATTATATTTACTATGCTTCTAGGCTGAACGCACCGATATAGGCAACAACGCAATTTAAAGCAATAGTTTAAAAAAAGTATAATTGCAGTTCTAATAAAGTCATTATTGAATCATGCAGTCGATTAGCGACTTTTTTTCACTTAAGTGAGGTGACGAAACAAATCGTATGATGTTTAACGCTCCACACTTGACTTTTTTTTTTTTTTTTTTTTTTTACAGTCTATGGGTGAGACACATGCAAAAACATCATTTTTTTAATGGTCATTTTTTAGATTTGGGGCTGTTTGTCTTCAATAACATGTCTTCTTTCTTCTTTTTGTCGATCAAAGTAAATAAAATGAGTCTCAAATTCGGCGTGTACTGTGTTTTGACAGAAGTTATTGACAAAACGTCATTTGATGACATCCAGAAACCTTCTCAAAAAAAAAAAAAAAAAAAAAATCATACATAAATATTTAATGCATGATTAAATAGCAAAATAAATAACTAATACTAAAATAACACTGGACTGGATATATGATATTTTAAATCAATATGCTCAAGATTAATTAGCCTTGACATAAGTAGATTTTGTTATAAATAGGCTATTATAAATAAATTCTATTATTATTTGTGAGTTGTACACTATTCATACATTGGATTCTTTTATTTATTACAGTTTTTCTTTCACTTTTGTAAAGTGAAAAGTTAATACAAATTGTATTTGATTGTTTTGATTTAGAGCAGTGAATAACTGCTATTAAAACTTAATAGGGTATCACTGTTTATTACTGATTTTAAAGGTTACTGAACTCTTGAAATGATTTGGATATACAGTTCAAACAACACAAGATTGGCCCCTCTGTATTAATCGTGGCCCCTCTTGTACCCCCCAGTTGAAAAAATCCTAGAATCGCCCCTGACGATTACTATTTTGTTCCCTCGATTTTCTTAATCATGCACACAATTTACTAATTCATTCCCTCGATGTACTAAAATGTGCACACGATTACTATTTTGTTCCCTCGATTGTCTTAATCATGCACACAATTTACCAATTCGTTCCCTCGATGTACTAAACTGTGCACACGATTACTATTTCGTTCCCTCAATTTTCTAAATCTTGTGTACAATTTACTAATTCATTCCCTCGATGTACTAAAATGTGCACGCGATTACTATTTTGTTCCCTCGATTGTCTTAATCGTGCACACAATTTACTAATTCGTTCTCTCGATTTATAAATCATGGATTCAGCAGAAAAACTAAACCAAAATCAATATTCTTATGATTTTCAAATAAAAAGTCCTAGTATATTTCATACATAACTGGTCTTGTATATATGTGTGGGTGTATTTTTCTGATTTCAGCTAAATAGACCTCAGGAAACAGTGTTCTTTCACTCTCTTTTTCTTCCCACAGGACAGTCGTCTTCTCCCTTTTCTTCTTTTTAAAGGGAATGTGTTGCTACGAATCAAACACACAACAAGCCCATAGCGGTGATGTAAAAGTAAGATGTCCACTTTCTCTGTGCACACACACATACTGTCTGACAACTTCTCAATCGATTATGTTTTTTGCTCTTTCTCTCCGTGATCGGACATGACAGGTGCCCTTTGCCTCCCACACTGGAGAAACAGATGCCGGAGAGAATCAAAGCACCCTCCTCTCTGAGATCCTGCTCTCCACTGACTCACACTTCCTCCACACTTCTCTCACTCCATACACTCTTAGGTCTCAGAGGACAGTATTAGTTTAGTGTACATATACATATCGAAGCTCCTAAGTTGAACAGATGCTGAATCAAGGTATCTCTAGTTTTATAATTTTGACTATTGCAAGATTGGTCAGCTAGAGCTTATTCTAGACAAGAATCAATCATTTTAGAAGAGAATCGTTCATCTGATCTAACCAACCATAGTTATTGTTTTAAGTGACCAATAGTGGCACTTTTATCTGAAATGGATGTTTAAGATAACAAGATAACAGACAAGAATTCAAGTAAGAGCACGTTCAAATACTTGCACAACAGTTTCCATGGTGGCACAGGGGTCAAAGACATGACCCTCATTTATTTTATTGTTATTATTATTGTTTTGTACCTACATCAGAAACACATCTTGATTTTTATTTATTTAAAATGAAATTCTTAGAGCATCAGTTAAAAAATGTCAGGGTGATACAATTGTCCTAATATCATAATAGGAAAAAAATAATAAATAATAGAATATAGTTGTATAAAATAATAATAATAAATAATTTGGATTTTTTTAAGCATTTATATTTGAAGAAAACAATTGCCTGTCAAGTTCAATAAGCCAATAAACATGTAGGAGAAAAAAAAACATAAACCAATAAATGTTATCATATAGAGGACCCTTGTAGACCCATTTGACTGTGTGCAAGGACAAAAGGTCTCAAAATATCATTTTGGCAATCATATAGGTAAGATTAGTTTAAGTTACAAAAAAAAAAAAAACAAGACATTTTTATTTTACAGTTACACAACATGAATTTAATTTTTTTTTTTTAAATGGTTTATTTATTTTTGAAATGGTTTGAAGCATGCAAAGAGTAGTTCCTAAGAACTTAGCACATGCATTCTATGCAAAATTATTCAAATATTTCTCCTTTTCTTTAACTTAGACACTTCTGACCCACAGAAATGGAAAAACATAGTGAAAAATATATGTTGACTTTGTGGTCAAAATGTTCAGCTACTAAAAAGCAATTCATACAGACTATTTTATGAACATAATTCAGCATAAAAAGTATGTGGACTTTCAAATACTTGCAGCCATGAACTTCACAACTTTGGCAAATCCAGCTGCATTTTTATGTGATTGCCCTTCGTCCCTCTGTTATATTTTGTAAAGCTTTAGACTCTATATGAGCAGACTAAGGCTGGTCTGTACCTCCTCCAACACAGAGGTCTGAGGCTCAGTGAGAATGATAAGACTGGTTCTCTGTATCTCTCTGTGTTCTGAGGCGTGTGGCAGCACTGGGATCAGGGATTTTGTTACATCACCAAAGGAGCAGTCAATCACTTGAGAGATGTGTGATTAAAAGGACAACCGCCCACAACGCTGGTTTAGTTTGTGGATGTGCGTGTTTGCGTGCCGGGTGAGAATGAGGGAAACGTACATGTGTGGGTGGAGATGTGGGAACCAGACGGGATGCATTTGATGGAGGACACAAAGATGGGTATGTTAAATGTTTGCTTGGAAACTGTTAGCTCAAAACTATAAAATAGCACAGCAAACACAACTCCGTTCAGTCTTAGGATACTTAGGATACTTAGGATACAAATTTCTTGACTTCTTTGAAGATGGCGTGCTACAAAAACTGTGGATGTGGCAGTTTAGTACAAATGCTTTTAAGAAAATCTTATCCATCAGAGCTTTTCTAGTGCGTAAGTGTCCTGACAGAGGAAGTGGAAATCCCCATTCACAAATGATCAATTTTTCCACTATCCATAAACAGATTAGCAGATCTCCATGACAGACCACAGATAAAAGTCTCTAATATTCAACATGTAGCCAATTCCATCCCAGTTAAATTCGGAGCAGGAAGGATTACTTGTATCTGTAGAGCAAAGACTTCAGGATTCACTTATAGGCCAAAAGAACAATGTGTTTAAAAAGTCATGGAGTCAAACCTCTATCTGGATCTGGACACTGTATAAGATATATTTTAAGATCTGCAAACTGCAACATATATCCTTAATGGGACACCTGCAATTTCAATGATCATGCACTCTTATGCCACTCAAAATAATTTGACTTTCTTTCTTCCATCTAGCATTTTTTTTTTTTTTTTTCTCAGACATTACTCTGACCACTCTTGACAAAATAATGCAAGTGATTGAGGACTGAATCTGTCAAGTTTCAAACAATACTCTTTTAAACATTTCTTTCCCCCCAAATTAAATAAAACAAACATTACTGAAGGATGGTTTACAAGAAGGGAAAAAAAAGATTCAGATATTCAGTCTTTATTTTCTCTCTCTCTATATATTTATTTACTAGCAATTACTCTGTGAAAAAAACGCTTCCTAGTAGTACTTAACATATGATAATACCTAACCCTAACCCTAACCCTAACAATCCTTAATCAACTATTACCTTTAAATAAGCAAGGATTATTCAATTCAGTTTGATAGAATTTTACTATTAATTAAATTGTGTAAATCTTAAAAAATGGCTTAATTTTTTTGAGAGTAAATAATAATACAACTGACAGCACTATTTATTTATTTGTAACTGCTACAGATATCTTCATGAATTCTTATGGCCATGACAATTGTGTGAAAATCTGATATTGTGACAGCCCTGCTCTGAAATACACTGTGAATTGAATATATTCTGGGTTATGAAACTAACAGTAAATGCCATTCGTTTTATGAAAATGTCACTGAAATCAACCCTGTAAAAACAGGGCCCAGTGTACTGTATTAACATGAAGGGATATTCTCTATTGATTATTTAAGTGCATTTAACCCATACGCATTAAAATGTGTTGTGTTTTAGGAAAAGGAATACGCCTCTAAACTAAATTACCAGTACCTTTTCTGTTTTTCTACAGATATTTTTTTGCAGTGTGGAAGGAAGAAAGGCATATGGGCTTTATACAGCACAAGTAACCATCATTACAGCATGAAACATCCCTTTAACTGTTTTTCAAAGCAACACTATCACGCACATACCCCATGCGCACACTGCGTGTGAATATGGATCTGACAGCGCTGTTTATATCACGTAACAGCTTTCCCTCTCTGTCATGGGATCCTGTGAAGAGATTTCATTACTGACCGACCACTGAAGCAGTGTCTCTCTTATCGTCAGCTGTCAAACTCAATCACGTCCCCCATCATCTCCCTCCACGTGTGTGAGTGTGTGTGTGTTTAAATGATCTGTCACAGGCCTGCGCTCTCCACTACAAGGAGCTGTGCAGAAACTAATTACAACACACTCTATGTTCTCCTCAATCACAAAAGTGTGAAATATTAATCCAGCGGCGGCACAAAGAGCCTTTCATCTTATTATTGCTGTATATTTCATTATTTCATTTCTCTTGCTCATGAAACACTTTTGAAGGTTCAGGGAGGTATGACTCTGAAAGAGAACGCAAACACACACACACACACACACATACACACAGGAAAAACTGCTAGGACTTTATATGATCTAACAGTATTACCATAAAATAACAGACAATAAAATACCACTTCAGAATTGTAAAATGCAATCAATGGAGGATCAGTCATTTTCTGCCATAATAATAAAAAAAGACTGTAAAAAATGGGAGGAAAGAATCCACGGCTCTACAGTGAATGAAAATTGTTTTAATAATGTATTCACTTTTTTTTTTTCATTTGATTTTTAGTGCCATATTAGAGAAAGGTTTTTATTAATTTATTTGTAAATTCATTTCTCATTTGTTCTCCTTTTTCTCTCCAAGCCCAACATCTATAAAAAACCCAGCTGAAAATCAGCTTTGCATAACAGGAATAAATTACATTTTAAAATATATTCAAATAGAAAGCAGTTATTTTAAAGAGTATTGTTTAAAGTTTCAAACAATACTCTTTTAAACATTTCTTTCCCCCCAAATTAAATAAAACAAACATTACTGAAGGATGGTTTACAAGAAGGGAAAAAAAAGATTCAGATATTCAGTCTTTATTTTCTCTCTCTCTATATATTTATTTACTAGCAATTACTCTGTGAAAAAAACGCTTCCTAGTAGTACTTAACATATGATAATACCTAACCCTAACCCTAACCCTAACAATCCTTAATCAACTATTACCTTTAAATAAGCAAGGATTATTCAATTCAGTTTGATAGAATTTTACTATTAATTAAATTGTGTAAATCTTAAAAAATGGCTTAATTTTTTTGAGAGTAAATAATAATACAACTGACAGCACTATTTATTTATTTGTAACTGCTACAGATATCTTCATGAATTCTTATGGCCATGACAATTGTGTGAAAATCTGATATTGTGACAGCCCTGCTCTGAAATACACTGTGAATTGAATATATTCTGGGTTATGAAACTAACAGTAAATGCCATTCGTTTTATGAAAATGTCACTGAAATCAACCCTGTAAAAACAGGGCCCAGTGTACTGTATTAACATGAAGGGATATTCTCTATTGATTATTTAAGTGCATTTAACCCATACGCATTAAAATGTGTTGTGTTTTAGGAAAAGGAATACGCCTCTAAACTAAATTACCAGTACCTTTTCTGTTTTTCTACAGATATTTTTTTGCAGTGTGGAAGGAAGAAAGGCATATGGGCTTTATACAGCACAAGTAACCATCATTACAGCATGAAACATCCCTTTAACTGTTTTTCAAAGCAACACTATCACGCACATACCCCATGCGCACACTGCGTGTGAATATGGATCTGACAGCGCTGTTTATATCACGTAACAGCTTTCCCTCTCTGTCATGGGATCCTGTGAAGAGATTTCATTACTGACCGACCACTGAAGCAGTGTCTCTCTTATCGTCAGCTGTCAAACTCAATCACGTCCCCCATCATCTCCCTCCACGTGTGTGAGTGTGTGTGTGTTTAAATGATCTGTCACAGGCCTGCGCTCTCCACTACAAGGAGCTGTGCAGAAACTAATTACAACACACTCTATGTTCTCCTCAATCACAAAAGTGTGAAATATTAATCCAGCGGCGGCACAAAGAGCCTTTCATCTTATTATTGCTGTATATTTCATTATTTCATTTCTCTTGCTCATGAAACACTTTTGAAGGTTCAGGGAGGTATGACTCTGAAAGAGAACGCAAACACACACACACACACACATACACACAGGAAAAACTGCTAGGACTTTATATGATCTAACAGTATTACCATAAAATAACAGACAATAAAATACCACTTCAGAATTGTAAAATGCAATCAATGGAGGATCAGTCATTTTCTGCCATAATAATAAAAAAAGACTGTAAAAAATGGGAGGAAAGAATCCACGGCTCTACAGTGAATGAAAATTGTTTTAATAATGTATTCACTTTTTTTTTTTCATTTGATTTTTAGTGCCATATTAGAGAAAGGTTTTTATTAATTTATTTGTAAATTCATTTCTCATTTGTTCTCCTTTTTCTCTCCAAGCCCAACATCTATAAAAAACCCAGCTGAAAATCAGCTTTGCATAACAGGAATAAATTACATTTTAAAATATATTCAAATAGAAAGCAGTTATTTTAAATAGTAAAAATATTTCACAATATTATGGTTTATGCTCTTCTTTATTTTTTCATTTTTTTTACAAAAATAAATGCAAGCTTAGTGAACAAAAGACAATTCTTAAAAAAAAAAAAACATTAAAAATCTTACTGTTCAAAAACTTTTGACTGGTAGTGTACATACTTATATTAAGTCATGTGCTTTGATTTATGGCACACACACTGTGCAATTACAATATTACACATACAATATGACACACATAATCCAAATCACATATAATTAAGTATGGCTAGCATGTGAATTGTGCTTTCAGTTGCTTACTATTTTTTCTTGCTGCAAAAAACAGCTGTAGTTGCACTAAAACAATAAACCAGGCATTGTTTAGCGTTTAATCTTCTGAGTCTGAGATGTATTGTGCTGCTGTGTCTTGCTTCACCATGGTAACAAACAAAATCAAATCAAAAGACAGATTAAACAATCACAAAAAGATTAAACCACGATTGGAAACAGTGCTAGGGCTTCTTGAAATGCCAAACATAAGCTTGCTATCAATAAATTCAAGCTAAGAGCCTTGCAGTGGAACACAGTGCATATTGTACGTATATTTTGAGTGAAGATCTGTTTTTATGTATTATAGTAAATGGTGTACACTGCAGCTAAATCCATGCAGGATGAATTTGTGTCACAATTGGTTAACGGCTAAGCGTGTTGATAAACGCTGCCTTTCTATAGTCCTTGGGCTATTGATGAAGTCATTAGTTATATGGTGGGCAGTGAATCTGTGAGTTAAGGCTGTGGGGTTAACGCTTCTGCCACTACCCACCTATTTATCATCTTTAATCTGTGCCTTATGGAGTTCTCTCTCTCTGTTTCTCTCTCTGTGTGTGTGTGTGTGTGTGCGTGCAAGCGTGTGGTTGGTTAAGTCTGGTAGTGTTGGTGAGATTGGCTGGTCTCCAGAGAATCAGTGAAATGCCAGCGAAATGACAGACAGGATTATGATGTATAGAGAGAAAATGTCATCAAGGACATGCCATGAGTACAGATGGAACTGTATTTAAGAAAGAAAGAAAGAAAGAAAGAAACTAACAAAAGAAATGAGAAAAAAAGGTAAGAAAATTGATAAAAACTAATTTTTCAAAAAGAACAAAACAAACATAAATAATGAAAATGAACAAAATGAATAAAACAAATGAAAGTGAAAACATGCAAACGGAAACAAAAACAAACAAACAAACTAATGAAACAACAAAAATGTAAGGGAACAAACAAGAGTAAATCAAAGAAGGCAACTGCAAACTAAAAACAATGAAAAAAAAAAGAATGACACAAAGAAGGAAAGATCAAACAAATAAGCAAACAATACATGAGAGACAGACAAATGCAAACAAAAACAAGTGATTGAAAAGAAAGTACACGCAAAAGAAAAAGAATGACAGAATTAATACATGCAAAACAAAAACACAGTATGTTCAAAACAATGTTCAAATAAAAAAAAGGAAAAAAAAAAGAAAGAACAGAGACAAGCATGAATCTACAATAAAAAAATGAAAATGATAATCACAAAAAAGATTACAAATGAACAAGAAAGAGCTAACAAAGGGCAAACTATTAAACAAACCAACAAATGGACAAAAATTAATGAATATGAATTAATGAACAAAAAAAGAACACCTCCACGTCGGAAACCTTACACCTGCTTTACTATCTACAGTATACACTCATATACGAGTCTGAGAATAAAGACTCTTTCTGCATTATGTTCTGCTTAACATAATGCTGTATGAGGATACATATGGGAATATTCCAGAGGCCCTGTTACACAGCCCAGCTCTGATGACACACGCACCTCTGTCACTCTGCCTACACTGCATATTAATCATGTCTTTAACTACAGCCATTATACAAACACACACACACACACACACACACACACTATCTCAAACTCAGCAGAACTCCCTGCCCACGCTCTCATCTCTACCACCCATCATCCTGATACCATCCGCCCGACAACACCTGGGAAATGATAAGTGTGTGCGAGAAGGAGTGTTTCTTCTTTGTCAAGTCACTCAAACACTTCTGCAAACTCAGCAAAATCCACCTCAGTCCTTGGATCAGTGAAAAGCAGCTACATTCAAACCAGCAGCAGCATACTCAATGACCTCTCCCCGCTCTCTTACACTGATCCCGGATCAGACAATGCTCCTGTTTAAACAAGCAGTAATTGGGCCTCCAGGGTGACTGTGCTCAGCTGTAATCCTGTCTGCGCTGTGACTCATGACGGTGAGCGGCTGACCTGAGGTCAGTGAGGCGGCATGTAGCCAATTACTATACAGCACAAACTCAAATTAAAGACATGATCTGGAAACAGTGGTACTGCTAACAGGTGGTCAGCTCAGCGATGACACATTCAGCGCTAACAGCTCACTAATGTGCTTTTACATGCCAAAATGAATGTAAATCAAGCATCAAGTAATTCATTGCAAGCAAACATGTGATATTTATATAATCTATGTGCAAAAATGCTGCTAAATAGGCTAAAAAAATGTCTTTTGACTTTGTACACTTCTAAGAAAGCAGTCCAGCATTATTTGTTAGGCATCTACCATTTAGTCTTTTGCTTACAGTAATTACTAGCGCTGTTTACTAGAAATTATTACTTGAAAAATTGACATGGTGTCTACTTTATTGCTAGATGAACAAAAACAAGAAAATCAATGAATAAAACAAATGTGAATAAATTTGTAAAGAAAGAAGGATGAATGACCAATGAACATCTAATATTGATAAGCTATTAAAAAGAAAGAAAGAAAGAAAGAAAGAAGAAAGAAAGAAAGAAAGAAAGAAAGAGAAAGAAAGATTAACAAATGCAAAAAAGAAAACAAACAAATGATTAAAATGATTGTGGATAAACAACGAAAATAAACAGACTAGAAAGAGAACAAAAGATTAACAATGCAAACAAATGCAAACAAAACAAAAATAAAGAACAAACCAACAAACAAACCGACAAACAAACAAGCAAACACAACCACATTCATAATCAAATGTTTTGGAGAAATGCAGACATACTAAAGATGTTCGATGTGTGTTTTGATAGCAAAAGTCCATAGCCAGCTACAGAGGCAAACCACCACCACTATTTCTAATGGTTGTGTTGTTTGTCTATAGAGGAATTTTACCCGTAACAACCTCTTTACTTATTCTCCTTCAGCAAAACAAGTGGTTTACATTTTTAGGCTGTTTTTACTCCTTCATTTATATCAGCACAGCATGCATTTAGAGACTCTGTCAGTGCACACAAATTCCTGAGGGTGCACGTAGGTAAACACACACAAGTGCTAACATAATGAGCCTATCACATATACTTTCCCCTGCTTTAACCCTGTCCCCCAGCTCCCCCTTTTGCTTGAAAACTGCACACCGGGGGGTTAACTTCTTTTGGCCCCAGATCTCCATCTAAAAACTGCTGCTAAAGCCAGTGCTAAGCTAAAGAGCCCTGGCACTAGCCTACTGATATAAGATCTGCTTTCTGGGTGTGCTACTGGAGCACTAATGACCAGACTGATTAATAATGCATAGCGTAACCTCGTCCACATCAGCCTAATTGCCATGATTTGTCGTTCCCAGCAGAGAAGGGCTTTAAAGTGAAATCCATACCCGAAGCGAGGGACACGGCACACACGACAGAACACGGAAACACAAACACTTATCCGACACACCAAATGTGCCATGTGCAATTTCATAATAAATTATTTCCAAGCCTATTTAACATGTGAAGGTCAATGGCATTCGGTATGCACACACATGGATATGATGTGTATATGTAAAGAATTACACATAGATGAGACCCCCGGTTTTTGAAATATGAAAATAATGTTATTATTTACTCACCCTCATACCCTGTTTTCTTATATGGAAACAGAAAGAGACATTTTGAAGAATGTGGCATTCACTTTTTTCCATGAAATTACAAAAAAACAGGTATTGGAGCAATCAAGTAAAAAAAATCTTTACATTTTTAATTAACTTAAAAACAACAACAACAACATATATATATATATATATATATGTAAAATAAAGAATGATCACATTTTTTTCATATGCATATGCTTACAAATGACATCTCTAATTTCTGCATCTTCCTTGCCTGTGTTTTTGATCAGGACATTCTATACTCATTTGGGAGATGCGTAATAGCGCCCCCTCTTGCATAACAGTGACAACACGGAAACACAGAAAATTCCATGTTTGGCAGGGAAAGAGTTAATTGGTTGACCAGTCTGAATTAATAATTTACAAACAAACTGTCAGATTCAACTCAATGATTCAATATTTTGAATCATTTGATCATTTGAATCAATTAGTGATTAATGGCTTACATTTCCATCTGTTCCTCACAGAAGCAGACTTGGAATCCACTTAAGTTATCTGAAATATACATATTTATGATGCTTTTGTGTCCTTTCTGAAAATTCAACGTCTCCGTTCCCATTCATTGTTATTGTATGGAGCTACCAGAACATTTTTCAAAAATTCTTCTTTCGTCTTCCACAAAGCCATCCAGGTTTCTGTGATTAAACGCTGACAGGATGATCACTAACTAATCCTTTAAGGAGAATGAGAAAGTGTATAGACAGCAAAACGAAATAAGGGATGGAGAGAGCAAGAGGACGGAGTGGAGACAAACACTGAGTCTCCCAGGCGCCACAGAAACAAGATCCACTCCCTACGGAGAGAGAGAAATAGAAAGAGAGAGACAGTGGTAAGAAGCTTATCCTTCCAGATCCAGATTCATCTAGATACCAACTTTCCTTACTCTGTCTATTTTTCTCATCAGATGAGAGAAGCAGATGTAAGTATGTGTCAGATACAATGCACTGTTCAAGGACAGAATTCACCCACAGATGATGTTTTAGGAAAACTAAAAAGACAACAACATAAGGGAAAAAAAAAGTGAGTGAAACAGCGCTTTTCATTTTTGGGGTTTGAGACGTTACCTTACTGTGATTCTGAGCCAAATAATACAATGTGAAAATGAGGACGGGGTGGGAGTGGATTTGGATTCGGACCAAGCAATTAAACCATGTGTTTAGACAGCTTTGGTGACATACTTCTTTAAATAATCTCCAAAATACTCAAATGATCGTGAATATTAGTCTAACAATTATGATTAAAATATAAACAAACTTTTAAGATGATTACGCTTGTGAAAAATAAATTGGCTTAATAGTGTTAAATGTGCTTATTTTGATGTATTCACTAACATACTAAAGCACATTTAAAGTACTGAATTATAATTTTAACTGTAGTGTGCTATTTGATGGCATTTAAAGTTAATACACTTTAAATGTACTCAATTGCAACTTTATTAGTACAAATGCATTATATACTTTCAATAGAAATTACATTAACATACATTTTAGTTTACCATAAATGGTTTTCTGCACATTCAGCAGTACAATTGACCCATATTTCAAAGAAAACATAAGTAATGAAATCATATTTAAAGAAATGCTTAAGTCCTACTTAAGTGGGTCAAAAGGCACCCAAATTCTGCTAATTGTATTTAATATAAAAATGACTTAATTGTAAATAATTAGAAAATATCACAATCAGTACATTCTTTTGAAGTATATTATTTCTGTAATAAGTACTCTTTTTAAAAGATATGCTAAAGTGTAAGTACTTCTTTCTCACAAATGTATTTGCTTGTAAAAAAAACCCTGAAAGCATAATGCCTCTGCTGTGAGGCGAATATGTGTTTTTACAAAAACCACATGTTCCCTGAAAACCACTGTAAAGTTTAATGCTTCTGAACAGCTGTACGCCGTGACCTCATAAGAGAGATTGAGAGCTCGGGAGAGTCATATTGTCAAAATAACCACAACGAAAAAACCCACCTGCTCCCCTCTCTTCCACTGCTCTGTCTCCGCTCACTTTCTTTCTCACAAAAACTACACTGGAACAAGCTACTGTTTCCAACAGGAAGTGATGTAGCATAGCGCTACAATATTGTTTTTAGCATTAAAGGCAATAATCAGATGCGCTCTTCCAAACATTAATAACATATCTAATGGTTTTAGTAGCTTCAGTATAGTTAACTACTTTTTATGAAATAGAAACTCGTAGCATAGCTTCACGACTTCAGATTGTGTCTATAGCGCGTAACTTGACAAGCTACAGTTTCAGATGAGCTTCCCAACAGTCTCCACTCTTTCTGAAACACTATAAAGAGATTTCATGTCAGATTTTCTATCCTTTTAATTAATTTTATTTGTAAGCCATCAACATACTATCACAGGGTGTACGCTGATGAGACAGACCCCCTATTAGCCTCTGAGCTATTTTGGGAAATCTGTGTAATCCACATGCAACACACATTTCAGCTATTCATCCTTCTGTAATGAAGCTGTCACTGCACCTAACACACTGTTGCACTTTACTGGCTCATAGAAAACACACACACACTCACACACACGCACACACACACACGTATAGTGGATAGTGCTGATCAAGCAGGCTGCTGACAGTAGGATGAATGCAGTGGCCTTTGGTGGGGAGAGAGGCGAAGGTAAAAGGTGCTAAATCACGTCTGTTTTGGCGCTTTGGGGAGCTTATGGATGAAACTCCCGTCGCGGAGCACATTCATTCATTTCCCACCCCTCACCGCCCTCAGCTGCCAAATTGCACACTGTATGAATATGATACACACACAGACACACTCAGACTAACAATGCTGTTGGAGTCGTTGTGTTTAGTTTTTACAAATAACCCATCAGTGCTGGAGTAGCTACTTGGACAAACAAGTAAGATGTTGTGAAAAAAACCCCAGCATGGCTCATTTATTTGATTAAAAAACATAATACTGTGAAATATCATTACAATTAAAATATTTTATAAAAATATTTCAGCATCATTACTCCAGTCTTCAGTGTCACTGATTTGCTGGTTTAGAAACATTTATTTTTATTATCAACATTGAAAATAGTTGTTCATTTATGGAAACAGGTATATTTATTTCCAGTATTTAATAGAAAGTTAAAAAAATTTCTTTGAAATAACCTTTACTGCCCTTTTTGATCTATTTAATGCATCGCTGATGAATAAAAATATTAAATTATTTTTTAAAACTGAAAAAAATAATTTGCAACCTATTTTTTAAGAAATTTTGTAGTTGCAGTAGTAATAATAAACGTCTTTCGATTGTTTCACTTGCAATTTAGCAATTTTGCAGGTTGCAATTTTTCTACAACTTTTTTTGCAATTTTTGTACAACTTTTTAAAATGAAAGATCAAAAGATCAGCAATGCAGATTTATTTTCACAGTCGCCTTTGTTCACATATACTAATGCTGCCAATATTAGTGGAGAGCACTGTATGTATAATTCAATAAAGTACATGTGAAATGTAAAATAATAAAAATAACATTGAAACACATTATCTAACAATATTGACATAATTAAGTTTAGGTGGAAACACTCTACTCATCTTTATATCACTGAAAATGACCGGCTCTCGTGAATCTCACAGAAACTGCATGTGTGATGGCTCTTGGTGCTATATAAACCTGGCTGGGATTTTCATTAGGGAACAGAAGTGGTTTTGGAGGCAGTCTAGACCTGATGAAATGCAGCATCTGCTCTACTTCTGTTGAGCCAAACCGCTTTCCTCGGAGGAATTCTCACATTGTGCTTTAGCAGCTCCGAAGGGCCAAAATCCCCCAAACACGAAATAATTATACATATACATTTCTGTGAAATATCACATGAATGAAACCCTTATTCTAAACTTATGTTTGCATTGAATCAGAGCTCCGTCAGCTGATATCTTCAGGAAAACTGCACGTGTAATGTTTTCCCAGTGTCATCATGAGTTAGATTTAAGATCACTGTCTTCCTGGACGCTCTTTCTCTGTTGGCTGACACTGACAGCAGGCACGACCCTGGAGGAAAAGTTATTACTTATTTCAACGCCCTGAACATCACATATTGCATTTTAATTTAATAATATTTTTATAGTATGTATTCCAGTGGAGTATTCCAGAAAGTGCTTAATTGTCAAATTATGAAAATCATTATGGCCCTGAAAACAGACTTTACTTTCTAAGCATAAAATATAACTTTATTTTGGGTTGAAATTGGCCACGTTTTCGTGTTGTGGAAGAGAGTGCCTTAAAGGTGTTTGCGCCTCCTCTCTGCAGAACGAGAGCGCAGGCGAGGAGACTGTCCTAAAAGTGTCGACTTTTATCAAGTCTTTTTTTTCTCCTCTCATTTGAAGTCTGTGCATTTTTTCACCACTGGTAAAATCTAACCTAGAAACATTGGCCGTTATAGTTTTCAGATCAGTCTTGATAATAAGGTCAAAATAGAATTACAACTAATATGTCTCTGAAATGTCACTGCACGCAATCAGTTATATATTAATCCTCAAAACTATCTCCATTCCTTTCTCCGTGTTCCCAGGTCTCATCTGTCTGTATTCAGTGTCTTTTCTCTCTCGATTCAATCTGTCTAGGCTCAATTCTAGTATGTGTGTGTGTGTGTGTGTGTGTGAGAAGGACAGAGCGAGACAGACAGGGAGGAAACAGTGGGCGCCCTGCGCAGTCGTCACATCAGCCCAAAGGCCTAGGAGCAGGAGAAAGACATCTTAGAGGCCACGCTGAGTTAGCGCTTTCTCCCAGCAGTCCGTCTGTGTGTCTGGGAAAGTGTTATTACTTTTATTACAGAGTCCCAGAGAGGAATGGAGATCGTATCAGAGCATGTAGCAGGGCAGGATGTGAAACACTGATGTCAGGCCCCTCTCGACCGAGGCATGGTCTGATGGCTGTAGCGCTGACATTCACTGGACTGAATTAGAGCAAGGTTACAGGTGCAGACTGGTTCAAGCTATATGGCTGAGCTTGTTTCTAAGCATCTAAACTCATCAACCTCCTCCTCATACACATGCAAACACACACACACACACACGTGCGCTTCCCCTCAGCATGTGCAGTGAGTCATGCTGGACAGCCACAGCATCACTGCAGCGCTTGAGATGAGTCTGATCAAATTCTGAGAACTCAGAGCAGCAACAGATATTTGTTCTCTAATGATGGAGATTTCTGCAGAAATGTGCAGGGTGGAGCCATTTCAACCTTTACAGAGATTCTCCCCTGTGTGTATCGACTGCATACAGATCCAGAATGATCCAGAATTCCCATGCAAACTTAATTCATACCGTCCACTTTGAAAGTAATACTGCTGCAAGAGCTTATTGAGGATGAGAACAGACTTGCTCTGTGGCCAGTTCTCAGCAAACAGTGCCATTTGAGAAATGACTCTCTGATATGCTGTAATAACAGGCAAAATCTGACTTTTAAGAACAGAAGTCACATTATTTAACGTATTACTTCAATCTGTTTAATGTGCAAAAAAAAAAAAAAAAAAAAAAAAAAAAAAAAAAAAAAAATATATATATATATATATATATATATATATATATATATATATATATATTGTTTTATTAATATATATATTTTTATATCACTTTACAAATCACCCCCTACCTAAATTTAGATTAAAAAAATAAATAAATGAATACATGGTTTAGGTTTCTTTCTTTCTTTCTTTCTTTCTAAATAAAAGCTTTGCAGATCATTATGTTAATCTCATTGTTAATTATTCAGAAAGAACTATTAACATAAAAATATTATGTAATGATACATAATCTCATTATGAGTATTAAAAAAATAATCATGGTCATTTTATTTTTCATTCTGATCTTCCAATCTGCAACAAATCAACCATGAGACATTTTCAATGTAAAATGTTTAAAAGGTTATTCATATTTTTTCTTAATATTTTCAGGGTTGGACAATACAAGTCCAGATTCCTGATCTCATACCGTCAACCTCTCTCATCATTTCCTGTCCACTCAACACAACTGCTACAAAGAAAAGCGGCAAAAAGGCCTAAAATAAAAATGATATTGGTGCAAGCCTTGAACAAATCAATCAGATTCCTTTCATACTATTCCAGTTTGAAATTGCCTCAATTTTCCGACATCACGGCTATGCCCTTGGCGGAAAAATGAAAACCAGAGATCAATTTCAAACTAGCCTACACAAACACACACTACTTGTACACAAAATGTACACACTTTTCTAATCTGATGCTTCTGCTTCTTTCTACCTCTGTGCAGTAACAGGCTCACACACAGACATCAGTTCCACATCACACACACACACACACACACACACACTCGGCGGGCAGAACAAAGGCAGACATCAAAGAACCATCAGCAGAGCTGGTCAGATCCTTTTATCCTGTTACGAGTCCAAAAATGTTCCCAGGAAAACAAATCCTGCACTCAGAGCAGCTGTCCAGCACAAACACAGACAGCACCGAGATTCAGCACAGCTCTGAGATCAGTTCAGTTGATTCACTCGATAAATTTAAAGTCCTGTGTGTCAGTGAAATGAGAGGAAAGTGACAGACTCAGACACTCTGTAAACATCCTTAATTATGTGTGTGGGCAGGTTTGTTTTCCCTCTTAAAAAAGAAAGAAAAAGAAATAAAAAGAACAGAAAGAAAGAAAAATCTTTCCAGATTTCTGAAAATGTCTCCCAAGGAACAAAAAAACTGACAATACCTCTTTGTGGGAACAAGAAAAAGGCACATATCAGATCTATACATAAACAAAACAAATAAAAACAAAACAAAACAAAAATTAAATATAATAAATACTCAATCATCAAAAATAATCACAAAAAAAAACATACCAAAAAATAAAATAAAATAAAAGATCACCAAACTACAAAACAAGACCAAAAACAAACAAACAAACAAAAAACACTCCAGACAAAATTATGTTAAACAAATAAAACAAACAACAAAACAAAACAAAAAGGTGTTAAACAACAACTAAAATAAAACTCTAAAATGTATAAAGTGTAAAAATGTATAAAGTGTAAAATAAATACAAAAATAAAAATAAAACTCTAAAAATGTCCCCCAATGAATAATAATAATAATAATAATAATAATAATAATAATAATAATAATAATAATAATAATAATAATAATAATAATAAAACCTGACATTACCTCATTGTAGGAAAAAGAAAAAGGCATATATCAGAATTACATAAAAAAAACACAAAAAATAAAAATTAAAAATTAAATAAAACAAAATCATTAAAAAAAATCAGCAAACAACAAAAGAAAATCATACAAAACAAAGAAAAACAATGCAAACTAATAGAAACCAAACATAAAACAATGAGCATGCATGATTGCATCATGGTGTTTTAAATGTGGGACAGGGAAACAAACAGAGCAGAGCTGATACACAGGAGCGGGCGACTTGTGTGTGTGTGTGTGTGTGTGTGTTTGTTTGAGCATTTGTGTAGCTGTAGGGTCACTCAGGCATGCAAGAACACAGTCACACCTCGAGGGACACCTGCCAAGCTCTACTACACGCAAAATATACCAACACATAACATACTGATATATACAATACAAACACATCCCAGCATTCCACTCTATAGTTTGTAGGATGAATTTAAGAGTCGTGATGTGCGGTGGACTTCTGAAAAGAGGAGGACAGGCCCAGCTGACAGCACAATCAGCCAATCACAGCACAATGTAAGCACAGTTACTCCCTCACATTCCTGCCACATTAACACACTAGATGATCTCATGTTTCAAGATATTTATTTTATGCTGTCATTTATTTTCTTCTGTATTTAAAAAGGCAGAGTTAATGACTCAACATACCAAAGCCCATGCTATAATAATGGCCTGCTTTTTATACTTTAGAATGTGTGGGTAAATCATGGTCATATAAGATTGTGTGTGTCTGTTTGTAGTGTGCCTATAAACTACAGGCTGTAGTCTGCTCATAAACACACACACACACACACACACACACACGATCAGGTAGCTATTGGCCAAAAAATAATGTCCCACTCTGGCAGGACAGATTGTGTAATTATATCACAGTCTGGAAGAAGAGAGAGGAAAAGAGAAAGAAGTGTAGCCTGATAGATGGAAAGATGTGTGTGAACAGAGATAAAGGAGAGAGAGAGAGAGAGAGAGAGAAAAAGAAACAACCGATAAAGTGACAATCACACAGTGATTCAGCATGACAAACACATCACCAAGCAAAGAAAATAGTGTGGTGAAGAGGAAAGAAGATCACGACTGGATGGAGAACAGGACTGGGTTGATGCATCACTAGAATAAAGCATGCAACTGGACTCTTTTTTCATTATACTATATTATATTAAAATACAGTAAAACAGGAATATTGTAAAATATTATTGCAATTAAAAAAAAAAATCTTACTGACCCCAAATTATAGTGTATCTGGTTAGACCGTGAACATTTAATAAAAAAAAAAAAGAAATGTTACATGCTACTACATTTAATATTTTCTTACAGTATATACAGTACAGCACAACAAAGTAACATGTAAAAACTATGCTCCATCTATCTGTCTTCATCCCACACAGTGTCCAAAGCGCTCCTACTGCCTCGGAACAAACCCACAGCACTTAAAACTGATCAACTGTGAGCGATGTGACTCATGTTGTGGTGATATAAGCATGCATCTTCATGTTAATCATTTGCTACAATCCTGGAACACAATGGTGTGTGCGTTTTACACGAGATTACACTCAGTTCATGGAAATCAAGCATGTTTTAATGGAAATGCAGAGAGACAGCAGTGCTTAGATTAAGTCCTCTTTTAACGGGAGTTAGAGTTGTTTTATCACTCCGTACAGGATTCACAAGATTAAGAGGTGAAAGAGGTTTATATTTAATACCCATAATTCACATTTGGGTGAATGTAAGTAGTGGTAAAAACAGTTCTGATCCGCTTTTTTTTTTCCAGCGACCTGTTGGGCTGGACTTGAACTTCTATATCTGACCGGACAGATTAACAGCGCAAGAACCAGGACAGACACAGAGGTGTTACACAAGAGCTCAATAATGTTAACAGGTGCACACACAGAAAACAGACTCTTTCTCTCTCTCTCTCTCTCTCTGATTCAGCCATTGCCTCCTCCATGACCTCTGCATGATACAAAGCTATGATCACATCCTGTTACCCATCATCCCTCTCTCTCTCACCCTCTGTGCCCGAGGCCCACATTAACCACGGCAAATTGCCCAGCCATAATTACAGCTCACTCTCCGCCGTGCCGTTATGCTTTGGATCAGTTCAGCGCTTAGATTTCAGAACCACTCTCTCCTGGACGGCAAGAGAGCACTTCAAATGACAATTTAAAGGTCTCGGCTTTTAAGCAGCCCATCAGAGTAATTTTCCACAATTTTTTCTTTCCTCGATTCCATATGTGCTTCTGTGAGTGTGCAGATACAAAGAAAAGGATCAAATAAGTGTAAAATATCTACCACCAGACACTGGAGCAGTGGAAACCTGTTCTGTGGAGTGACAAACCACACTTTTCTGTTCGGGTGATTTGCGGTTCTGGGTTTGGCAGATGCCAGGAGAACATTGGCTGCTTGACTGTATTGTGCCAACTGTACAGTTTGGTGGAGGATAATGGTATGGGGCTGGTAATTAAAAATTACCCCACGATTTACTCACCCCCAAGCTATCCAAAGGAGTATGAGACTTTTTCTACTTTCAGATGAATACAGTCGGAGTTATGTGAAAAAATATCCGAAATTCCGAACTTTATAATGGCAGTAAATGGGGGTCAAGATTTTGAAGACCAAAAAAGTGCATCCATCCATCATAAAAAGTGCTACACACAGCTCCAGGGGTTAATAAAGGCCATCTGAAGTGAATCAATTCGTTTGTGTCATAAAAATATCCATGTTTAAAAATTTATAAACTGTAATCTCTATCTTCTTTCTCATGGACAAGCATAGGGAAACTACATTTTATGGTTTATATGGATGTTTGGATGTTTTACATACACAAACACATAGATTCGCTTTCGACACATTGAAAGCCTTTTTTAACCCTCCGGAGCCGCATGGAGCAATTTTTATGATGGATGGATGTACTTTATTGGACTTCAAAATATCAACCCATTCACTGCCATTATAAAGCTTGGAAGAGCCTGGACATTTAAAAATGTAACTCCGATTATAATTGTACTAAAGAAGACACCTAGAATGCTATGCTTCCAACATTAAGAAAACAGTTCGGGAAAGACCCTTTTCTATTCCAGCATGACTGTGCTCCTGTGCACAAAGAAAGGTCCATAAAGACGTGGTTGGATGAGTTTTGAATGATCCACATGGAGTCCTGACATAAAGGCCTTTGGGATGAACTGAAACAGGGATTGAAAGCCAGGTCTTCTCATTCAACATCAGTACCTGACCTCACAAATGCTCTACTGGATGAACAGGCAGATCTCTCTGTCTGTCTGTATGTCCATACACCCATCCAAGCATGAGATTCCCATGCTTCCCTCAAAGCAAAGTGTTTTCCACAATGCATTAATCTGAATCTATCTCTTTTGCTCTCATTCTGTTAAATTATACACAAATATGAGAGCGTGAGTTACAGAGAAATGCAACACATCAGGCTGCACGTGCACACGTGCGATCTCCCCCCCCCCACATCTATTTGCTCGCCCCGTGAATTCTTTCAGCGCTTCATCCATCCATCTGTCAATATCCGCGGTTAAGAGGGAGAGAGAAGGCATTATGATGAAAAATAAATGATGTGATGAAAGTAAACGAAAGCTGCAGAACTAAAGACATAAAGGAATGAAATGTGGATGAATATCTAGCAATGTCCAGTGCCAACAGCTCATCTGACTAATGGGAAATGTGTATATATGACAACTGTACATTACCGCAGCTGCATTTTTAGCCCTACACATTGAAGAAGAATCTTAAAAGCAGCAAAATAGAGAACAGCGCTTATGAAATATCAAACTTTGCATGTTAAACCTTATCAATCTGAAATTATCCAATACACAAAATAACAACTAAACCTTTGGAGACAAAATGAGAATTTGGATTTCATCACCTCACAGCCTTTCTCAATAAAAACAGTGTTCACGCTTATTGAAAACACATTACAAACACAGAACCATTATTGGGCAAGCTATTCAAAACAGCTCTCGCTAGGTTTGCAAGCAATCATTTTCAGCACAAATCAACAGAGCTTCAAAGTTCATGCGTAGCATAAAATGTTAATTGATTTATGGACACATTAACCTTGCATTTGAAATGTTTGTTTTTTTTCCAACTTGCACAAACACACTGTTGCTAAATGAGAAACCCGCTATAGTAGCACGCACCTATCTGAGCGATCTCTGAAGAGGTTAGCATTTCCTGCAACAGGCATAGTAGATTACAGGCACTTATCTGAAGTTCCTTGCTACTTCATTAGCCCAGAGTCGAGACCCTTTATCGCTACTTAAATCTATTAAACAATTATGTTATCAGCAAGTGAGAGAAAGAAGGGTTTTGTGGGAGATTTTTGCCTTCGAGCACATATACTCATGCACACCCACGTACTCTCAGACACTTGAAAGGCTTATATTTAGTACCTTGACAACAACAGAGTGCATATTCTGCTCATGTTGCCCTCTCTAACTTATCCTGCCTCGGTTTCCTCACTCTTTCTTTCTCTCGTTATCACTCTGGGCTTCGAGTCAATTTGAAACTGTAAGAACAAAACATTCTAAGCAGAATTTGTTAAATAAATATTCCAAACTTAATTGGCCCTTCACACACAAGAGACGAGACACAAAATAGACACAAACACAGGGTTTAGGGCTGGCCATATGTCCTCTAGTCCTGCTGTCACCCTTCATTATACTCTGACAGATGTCTGTATGTGGTTTAGTAGCAACAGTAGAGTTTAATCTGATCCCCTACAGTACACCGAAAATATTTTTTGTAGAGGATGTTCAAAGGAAACAAGTTAACATTTTAGATTATGGAAGACATATTCACAATTATACACTTTCAGTGTGTCATGGTTTGTACTACTTGCAAATGCACTGAGTAGTTATTAGTTTTCCCAGAGCCATAAATTCTAAATTAAGTTTTGTACAATAAACTACAGTACTTATGATCTACTGAGAATCTCTTGAGAACCACTGTGGTACTTGTTTTACCTCTTTAGTAACCTCTCTTGTTCAGTGAATTAATTCAGATACTTTCCGAACCATTCAGACTGATTCATTTAAAAGAACTGATTCAAATGACTCAAAAATCATTGAAGTGCCCCTATATTATGGAATTGTGAAAATTACTGTTTATGCCGTGTGTAACACAGCTCTAAGATATAAATCTGAAAGTGCACTGTGTATAAAGTTATTGTCTCTGAAAAGAAAGAGTCGACTCTGAATCATTGAAACAAGTCGTTTTTTAAACGAATCCCATGCCATTTCATGTTGGTGTCAACATGAAACATTAACATATTGCCCACCCACTTGTTCTTTTCCCATTGGTCTGAATCAAAATGCAAATTCAATCTTTGCCACTAGATGCCTTGGAGCGTAAAAATAGCGGTTTCTCCGGTAATGCTGTACACAAAGCAGCACTGCGCTCACAAACACTGCTTTATCAGGCATTACATGCATGATGAAATAAAAATGAGACCATTCAGAGCAATCACTGCAAATTAGCGTCACGCAAGGAGGGGTTCGGAAAAAACTAATTGTTAAGCGAATTGTTTGGGAGTCATTGAGCAAGTAAGGTAAAAACAAATGCATATTATAAGACAATGAAAGTTTTTTTTTTGCCTTGCATGCATGTAAACCTGTTGTTGGGGACTCCCAAAACCAAAACCTGAACCTTTCATATGCCATAATAGGGGCACTTTAACTCTGATTCTGGCAACAGACACTTGCTTGATTGCTAATATATTTTGAGAGCAAATATAATGCTGTATTTGATAACACTGCCACTAATACAGAAAGCTACTCCTTAGTTTAAAGAACAGCTACACTTCTACCTCACTACTGAGAAATGTAGATAAACTAATAAGAGCCGAACACTAGAGCCTCACGTGGCTGATCCATAATGAATTTCTGCAGGGACAGATTCACTGTAATCATCTAGACTGTCGCCACAGTGGCATTTCTGGAACAGTGTGTGGCCTTTTATTGACAAAGCTTAGTGTCTCCCACTGACAAATCATTGAGAATAAGATAGGTGACAAAATCAATGACTCGCTCTCTCTCGCTCTCTGTCTATGTTTAAACAGCAAAGATGGTGGAAGATCAGATGAATCGAAAGGTTGGAAACAGGTTGTTCAACCGGTCAATGGGTAAAGGTGGACAAAAACACTTTCGAAAAGAGAAATTTAGTAAAAAGATCTTCTGTAAATCTAATTCATATCCAAGGAGTTAAGAGTACTTTACTACGGTAGTTATAACATGAAATAAACATGAATGAACATCAGAAGGTTATCTCATTTCAATCATTGAAATATGTCAATACAGGCCAAAGTCCAATGATGTTAATCTATTCTCCTGTCTGGTCTGTGTGTTGTAAAAAATGAAAGATTCAGCATTATGATTGGTCAGATTGCTTGTCAATCAAACTCCTTGTGAGGGGTCAATTGGAGGAGTTTAAAAGAAGAAATAATAACATTATGACATAAATACTCTGGCTGTGAGAAAATATGTTGTAAGTATGAAACCTAAAACACAATTGCAAGATAGTCATAATTGAGAGAGTTGCAATTGTGAAATATTAAATGTACAGTCACATGTTCTCTCTCTCTCTCTCTCTCTCTCTCTCTCTCTCTCTCTCTCTCTCTCTCTCTCTCTATATATATATATATATATATATATATATATATATATATATAACATCACATTTGGGAAATACAGGTTTCCCAAATAAAGTTTTTTCCCTCCTAAACATATTTTCAGGCTATTGTTTCAATATTCCTGTTTTTTAGGGAAGATCACTTCTGTTACAGATCCAAAAATGACTTTTGATACATTATATGAAAAAAAAAACAATGGCTGAATAAAAAAACAGCACAGCGTTAAGTTCTTTCTGTCATTCTAGTGACTTCCTACCATTTCCTCCCTTTTTTCCTTTTCAGCAACCTCTGTTTCTTTACCACGCCACCTATTTGGACGACAAACACTTGACCCAAATATGTTCAAAATGCACAACAACAACCCCATTAGACTATTAAATGTGTTTGAAATCGAAAAGGAATGTGAGGTATAGGTGAATTCAGAATAAAAGAATAAAAAAACAGACCATGGCATCACCAACGCACTGAATTAATTTGCAGGTGACTGTTTTCTCTTCTTTGTAACACCACCTGTCTTTTGGATTTTCATAACCTGTGTTTCAGGACGGCCCAGGGGGCATCCAGCTGACCTCCCGCTGGCTTTCATAAACCATGAAAGAAATTATGAAATTTATATAACCGCCACAGAGATCCGATGGGGATTACCGTATGTGAGTTCAGTGTGCTGTGCAGTTTTATGAATTAAACCGCACAAACCCTCCACATTGGATTATTCAGATTATTCACACTCAATTAACTGTAGGGGCTGTATTGTTTTAATAATGAATCAATATTAACAGATGGTCTGATGTTTAATAAGGCAAAAACGGATGACTGGTTATGAGCAAACAGATTTTTTATTTTTTGGTTAAAGACTCTCTCCCTTCCTCTTCATCTACCTTCCATGCTTCAGAATTTGAAAAAAGATATGATGATTACACTAAATTCTGAATGAACAGATGGTTTGGCTTTTGGGAAAACTGCCATTTTTAATGGCTTCCCTCAAACCGATCCGACTGGGTGTCTTGTTGAAAAGATCGCTCCATTTTTTTTTTGCAGTTTAGAGGTTATCTCATTTAGACTAATGGCTGAGTAATGGCTTTGGTCTAATACTAGAGGCTAAGGTTTGTTCGGCCATCCGTTTAAGAAATGCCAACAAAAGAGGGAATTAAAGAAAATAGCCTGTATTTTCCTGTCCATTTACACTGCTTGTTGTACAACTGAACCATAACTGTGCCTCATACATGTAATTATGGTAATTAGGGTTTAGGCAGTTATGTACACAAGCCCACATCTGTGTTGATCTTCGAGGGAAGATGTTGAGCTATATTAGCTGTGCTCAAATTACACACTGTGCAAGGGTTGCCATGTAATTCAGATAAGCAGACCTGAACTGTGATTTTTAAACTGACAGCGTCTAGATGTTGAAAATAAAGCGATTTATGGGTTCCTGGACTAGTATTTCCCTCAATAATGAACAAAATATATATTGTATTATTGTATTATATATATTGTAAATTTCGTTATCGGTTTACACTGCATTTTCAACATGCTTTCTGTCAAACTCAATGTGTGATGTGCTGCCAAAGCGTTTTGCAGACCTACAACATCCTACTTTACAAGACCACCAGATCGCCAACCTACAAATGCTTATAAATGTGGTTTTAAAATAAATATTGTCCTTCTCACCTTTCTATTCACACTGAGGGCACATTTGAAGAGAGTTTAAGTTTCTCGCAGTTATTTGACTCAGATGTGTGCGTATATGTGTGAAACAAAGTGAGGAGGACAGATATATACAGTAACAGGAGAGGAAGTGAGAAATAACACACTAGTAATGAATACAGAAAGTAGCTTAATCACCTTTTGCATGCCATCACTGAAAATCGCTTCTCTAGGGCAACAAATACTCCTGTACTCCCGTATTTTTAATAATCCAAATGCAGGGAAAGACAGGGCAGGATGGAGACACACGTAGGACATCAAGACGTTTAACACTGGACAATGGAACATAGGCCAGACAACACTTTAAATACAGGACTAAACAAGGTAATGAGACACATCTGAAATGTGACAATCACACATGGGAGAAACTGGTTTACGGGGAGCATGTGGGGAAAAAAAAAACACAACAAAACAGGTCCATGACCCTGACATATCACCCATCAAGGAAGGCACGTCCTTGCGCCGTAGATACAACAAAGGAAGGGACTGGTGGGAACTTGGAATATATACATTAACCCAAAGTTGTCCAGTTGCCAGATACTGCGTGAAACGCATCCTACTCACACAATTGATAATGAACATAAAAATTACAACCCATTTGTGACCTCAACCTGGCAACCTAAAACTCAGCTGCGCTGTTGATATACGCACAGGTAGCAAACATGGGAATCAAGGGAAATGGGAGGAGAAGATTTGAGTGGTGCTCCAGCAAAAATGTAATATATATATATATATATATATACATTTAAATAACAAAAATGGTATATATATACACACATTTAAATAACAAAAATGTAATATATATACATTTAAATAACAAAAATGTAATATATATATATATATATATATATATATACATGTAAATTGAACTTTAAAAAGTCTATGCATGACCTGGTGTTTTATTCATATCTGAAATGAGGGGATGTGAATGTTAAACATGCTAAAGCGCTAAACACTCTCGTGCAGTCTATGTTTTATTTATATTTATATTTGGTTTATGTGTGTTTTTCCAAGTCATTTCCAGGTAATAAATAAAGTATCTGAATGGTGCAGCGCTAACTGACATAGCATTTATTACAGTAATCTATAAAAATGTAACAATATATTTTCTGCCTTGTTCTGTGATAAAAAGCATAAGAGAGAGAGAGAGAGAGAGAGAGAGAGCGAGTGAGCGAGAGAGAGAGAGAAATGCCCGATCTGCAATAGATTTTTTGTGCCTAGTTCAGTCACTTAGAATTAGAGGACGGTTTTGTGGGGAGGAGACGTTTTTCCTGTTTATGAGAAAGTTGTTTACATTCGTCAGATTGGGCCCTGGTGGCTTTGAAGCTTGTCTCCTGATAGCCATTAGCACTGGCCATTTCATTTCCCTCTCGGTCAAGGCCACCTCTACGGCCCCAGTATCCAGGCAACAGCATGAAGACACAACAAGGGTCATCGATGAGCAAGAAAAGCAGACCTCAGATGCCCCACAGCTGCCTTACAAGTCATTAGAGACTGTAGCAGACAGCAGAGTGTCTGTGTGGTTAGAAATACTCTAAGTGTGTGAGTGTCTGTTTGATGGTTCCTGTTTGGAAACTTTGCAGGAGTTTGATGGACAGTGTTTAGGAGGATGAAAGACTTACACTCAACCGTGGAGAGATGGAGAGACCACAACTCACTGGAGGAGTGCGTTTGATAGCTTACCTGACAAAGAGGAGATGATTGCTTGTCCAGACAACCAGTGGAGATGCACAAACCACATGCACTGAGGAGAAACAAAAACAATAAATTGAGTCAGTATTTGCATATGCAACTAGAATTGACTACTTGAAATTATATTTTTTGCCAAATAAAGAATAAAACTAAAGCTGGTAACACTTTAGTATAGGGAACAGTTTACCTCGGTTTAGATCACTATTACCTGGTCGCTTATTAGCAAGTATATTAATGACACATTGTCTGTTTATTAGTACATATTCTGCATGACCAAATTCTACATCCTTAATCCCACCAAAAACTAGAACTTGAAAACTACCGTACTAACTATTACTAAGCAGCAAGTTAGGAGTAAACTGACGCAAAAGTTCTAGTTAATAGTGAGAATTAGATCTTAAATTAAAGCCAAATATTGTGTTGATTATGGTTTCAACATGTCACTTACTTTACAGCCAAACTGCCAAACAATGCTTCTCTTTTAACTAATTCAATTACAATTGGATCTTACAATATCAAACAGTGACCAACAATATTTTATGATTTTTTTTTCTACAATACAACTTTGTTGTGAATATATGTCTCTCTAAGTAAAAGTACACATGACATGTGGAAGACAAAATAGACAAAATGGCCACAATTCTACAATCTATAATTTTGAGGCCACATGTTATTAATTAATTCCCTTGTTTTAGTTAAACTGTAGCCACAAATTAGTAATGAATTTCCACAATTTATGAATTCCTGAGTTTGTTCCTTTTCACAGTCACAATTTAAATAAACTAGGGAATTAATAAGTTGTGGCCACAATATCTTGTTTCAATGTCATGTGTGGGGCTTGGTAAAAAAAAAGTATAAATTAAATTAAATTAAATTAAATTAAATTAAATTAAATTAAATTAAATTAAAATAAATTAAATTAAATTAAATTAGGGTTAGGATTAGCCCTAACCCTAACCCTAACCCTAACCCTAACCCTAACCCTAAATTAAATAAGATTAGGGCTGTGAGTCTTAAGCATTAACTTAATAAGTTATGTAAAAATAATGCAATTAAAACATTTCAACACAGTTAAGGCACTAGCCCCGCCCACAGACAAGTAACATCATCTTACATTTCATACAGTTCCCTGTTGACAAAAACTAGGGGTGTAACGATTCACTCGTTTTCTCAAACCCTGTCGATTGATATGCATCGATCTTGAAACATGATTTTTGAATCGTAAATCACCGATCTTGGACAGTAATGGATTCAAAATGCTAAGAATCGAAATTAATCGCGATTTCTATAGCGATTCAATGCTTTCAAAATGTATACACATTAAATTGCTACACGCACAAATTAATGGAGACCTTGAAGAGTGTTCATGAATCGTTCCTCTTATCTTTCCTTCACGCGCTCCACTGTTTACCGCCTGAGACTGTCACAGGATTGGGCTAGTGCTCCGTTTGTCCGTTTGTGTTGAATTATGCAGTGCTAATTGACATTTATTACAGTACAGAAACTATAAAGTATATGTTCTACCTTATTCTGTGCAGAAAATGTAAATAATTGCTAAATAAATGTAGCCTAGTATATAAAACAATCATAAATTTGCCATTAGGAAAAAAATATCGATTACAAATGATTGATTATTGTCCAGCAGTGTATTTGATTTATTACAGCTAATTAAAATTAATTAAAAAGAAGATTATTCCTTGTAAATAATAATAACAACAACAATAATAATAATAATAATAATAATAATAATAATAATAATAATAATAATAATAATAATAATAATAATATTATTATTATTATTATATAGGCTACATACATAAAATGATCGTATTTGACATTTCTGTCACTTCTGAAATTATGGCTACACCCCTGGTGTGACAAAATGTTAGCTTAAGCTCTTTTTTAAAAACTTGGCTTACATACATTTTTACGTACGCCATGTCGCATTATTAAACTAACATTTAACAAATGGACAAATTTGTTTCTTTTTTTCTTTTCTTTTTCTAACCTCTACTGCTTTTTCTAAATGCTACTGTAATTTGCCCCCTGACTAAGCATTTAAATAATTTAGTAGAAGCTTTTAAATAATCCCGTGAATGCACTTAAAGAATGCAGAATCGAATCGTTATATTAAATTTAATTGTGAATTGAATCGAATTGAATCATTCTAAATTTGCAAAAATCTTTCTTGAATCGAAACGAAAACCTATTAATCGTAATCGAATCGAATCGCTGCCTTGCCAAAGATTCACAGCCCTAGTATGTACTGTATTAGAAGAAAATACCATTTCAGTCTTTGTATTTAAAAATGTCATGTTTAATTCGACTTGTTACTTGATGCTTTTATTAAATTAATTGTGAACTTGCTAGCAATTTCTGAGTGAACTCTGTTTCTGCACCAAATTTCTTTTCATTGTAGGAAGAATCTCTGAACCTTTGGTTAATATTTCTTGTGTATAATGTGAGGTAGGACCGCCATTAATGATACTAACTTATTCTTGGCATGTTAGAGGAGGTCTTCAGACTAATTACAACTTTCTGTTTCCAGCCTAAATTTCTATACACAAGACTCTGCAATCATGCGCAACCCGTATCGTCTCATCATACAAATTTTAACAGGGCTACAGATATAAAAACACATTCCACCAATGCATAAAGGATGAAATATACATTAGTAAATGATTATCAACAACAGTAGTAAAGCACACATGCCCGGCCCTGAACGGTGTGTGTGCGTTCATGTGCACAGTCCCCCGTGTCCCATTTTTCCCTTTCTTTTACTCAAGTATAGAGAGCAATGGTGCAATTTCTCTTATTTTTCAACCAAATAGATCAGAAGGGAGTCATCAAAGCCCCTCCACTGAGGATAAATCAAACAGGACACACGAAGGGAAAGGCAAGGACACGCACATGCTCAGATAGAAGCAGGCAAAGTCACACAAAGACAAGTGTACGTATGCAAACTAGGAAGTGATGTCGCAGTGGCTAGTGGATCCACACATGCAGAGGAAGCTGTGAAGCCACACACACACACACACACACACACACACACACATCATCATCATCACCTCCAGTCCTTCTGTAGGATGGAGTTTTAATGATGACAGAACAGGGAGAGAGGAAACATCTTTATGTGCAGATGCAGAAGTGGGTCTTCATGAACTCTGCATATGATGAGGTTTTCAGAGGCTTTCTTTATTCTGCAACATCCGCTCTCTTCCTACTCTCTCCTTCTATTTTTTTTCTCCTCTCTCCCACAGAAAACAGTATATTTAGTAGCCCTATAATACAAGTTCTCCATAAATAATACACAGCAGGTGAGAATTCAGTTTCCATATACACTGTGCTGCCCAACCATAGATCATGTCACAGAGACATCAGCTGACATTAAAGGGATCATCGGATACAAAATTTACTTTACATGTTGTGTATACATCCGACCGACCTATAATGATAAAAATCTACACAGTGATTATTATTATTATTTTTTAATCCATATATTTTCAAATCAGACTGTTCCTAGATTCCTGTCAGAATGACGTAGTTCTGCACAGGCCCCTCCCACAATAGTTGATTGACAAGGCCGTCTTACCTTAGGCCTGCCTTGAGTGAGCTGTGATCTGTCTGTCCACCATTGTGTCAACTCCGGTGCGGGGGAAGACAAGAATGTCTCAGATTAAGCGAATGAGGTGTTTTATTGTTGGATGTAATGAACATAGCAGTCGACATTTACTCCCAACATTTGAGACGCTGAAGACGCAGAGGATTCATTTTGTTTTTGAAGGGAATGCGCCGATCCCAATCTGCCTAAATGCATTTATGTTTGTGTGAATCATTCGCGATCCAGCGATTTTTTTATGAATCTTTGCAAATCGCCTTTCCTAACAATGTGCTCACCAACCCACAGAAGAGAGGGGTGGGGTCAGCAGAGCTCATTAGCATTTAAATGGAAATGGATTAAAACGGCTTGATTTTAACACTCGGGTTTTTTTACACTAGTATTTTACAGACTTTCCATTAAGACCCTAAAGAATCATATCAACTTGTGGAAAATTGGCATCTGATTACCCCTTTAATTAAACACAACATATCAGTATAACATGTCCACATCAGCTATTGTTTAATTTGACAGATATTTCCATCTATCAGTATTGTATCAGTATTGGTTAATATTGTATAAACCTTTGCAGTAATTTAACATTCACTGTAATCCAGGTTATATATGTTGTGAATATGTTTCTTTAAATTCAAGTTCACAGTTTTACTAGAAGTAGGGGATTAAGAAGATGTTTGTCATGTATTGGGCTTGGTAAAGAATGAATCAATGAATGAATGGTGATTAAAATAAAATAATACAATTGAATTCAAATAAAATTCAAAGTAAAAACATATTTCAAAATTATGTGAAACTAAAAACAGAGTTTTTCAAAATTGTGAATTAAACGGAGATTACAGTAAGAGTATGTATTACACAAAAATATTATAGTTACTATTTTAGTTACTTTTTAAAAATATCATGTTTAATTCAACACATTACTAAATACTTTTTTGAAATGACTTTTAAAATGAAATTAACCTTTAAAAATAGTGAAACAATAATAATTGTATTATTTTAGAAATCTTTAATTTATCATAAAATATTTTTATATATGCTATTTTACATTTTTAGCAGATCTACTAAATAATTATTTCATACTGTGAATTAAGATATTGAAGAAAGTGAATTAAGTACCTTGCAGTGAAAGTCAAAAACACATAAACGAAGGTCTATATAAGAGAGCCGTTCCATATTAATCTGGTTAAATGTAAATTAATTTAATCTTACTCTGCAGTATATGAATGGTGTTGATCCAGAATGTTGTCATTGCGACTGTGACGTAATATTACGACCGTAATATTAATCTTCCCATTTGCATTGTGATCTGTATTTTCATATATTTATTTTAAATTTATATGTCCCTCCATGGCATATTTAAGTCCCACTTGAAGGTCCACCTGTTTATCAGAAACACCTCGGAAGAAGGTTTTCAGTGACAGCTGTCATATTGAGACAGTGAGCAACTCCGTTTGTTTATCCGAGTAGGCAACAGTAACAAAGGGGGCGGGGCTTACGGATTGGTCAGTTGTTGCCAGGGCATTGCTATGCATTTGCTAATGAATTGAGTAGTTTTAAGCATGTTGCTAGAACATACCAAGTCCACTGTTGCCATGATTGTTTTTTTAACCGATACAGTTAATTTGGAATAGCAATTGGGCTGGTTTTGTTTTGCAGACCTGGCAACCCAAAACCAAGTCACTAGGATATTGTGAGCCCTAAATATTAATAGGTGTATAAAACTGCGAGATTATTTTAGCAGTTTTATTGTCTGCCTAACAAAAATCCACGAGCCCAATCATTTAGAAAAGTAAAAGCACATTTACTCCTCCAGCCGCATGATTTGAGGTATTGTTTGCCTCCTCATTACGCCACATTACGCTACAAAACATAATTTATTCACATGGCTAAAATCCCCACACAATATAATCAAAAAGATTCAGATGTTTGATTATGGCACACATTATACCGGTGCTGAATTTCTGTCATTGTGATGTAGCCAATGTATTTCTGAGTTTTATTGTTGGAGCTAATTGTGTGTTGAACATCTGTGCTGATTTGCAAGTATGAGACAAATGTCAGACCATCTGCTACCCAATAGACTAATGAGAATAAAACATCTCACACACGCACGCACACACATCAATTTTCAGCCATCCTATTGTGGCTTGCATTACCGCTGTATTTTATACAACAATCCCCAGACAGCCATTCAAACATCTTTATGCGTCCAATGTGTCTTACAGAGCAATTTGATTTGTAGAGGGCAAATCAACCCTACAGCTCGAACATCACTTTTTATCCACTTATGCGGCAAATAAGATCTGTGAAATATTACTCAAACAGCTATGAAATATGGATCCTGGGCCAGTGTCCACTTTCCTGTCCATTAACACCAAAAATGGCCTCTTATACCTGAAAGGAAAGCGGCACCCATGAGGAATCGTGCCCGTGGCCAACTCACTGAAACACACGAACTCATTGAAACACATTTACTGGCAGGTTTCCTGTCTAACAGCGTCCGGCTACATGCATAATGCACGAGGTGAGAGCAGCTGAGTCTTGAAAGCAGGAATAAACACGACGTGTGAAACAGACTCCATGATAACACTCGTGTTAGCAAGCGACAATGTACTATTTCTCATTTTGTCTTTGCCTCCCTGTCTGCCTTTAATTCTCTCTACTTCCTCTAAACTAAACGAGGGTGATTCCACACCTTTATTTGTATGCTGACAATCACATCCAAAATAGTTCATACTGTAGTTTAAAAAAAGAGAGACCAGTCTTTCAGTGAGTCGTTTTTGACTAAAAACAACTAAAAACAAAAATCCACAGGCCTTGTGGCAGATGATGAAAATTATGCTATCATTTACTCACACCTACGTCATTCCACAGCTATCCGACTTCCTTTTTTCTGAGGAACATAAAAGTTTTGCAGAATGTTGACAAGGGAATGAAAATCTATTGATACCACTGGCAGATATTTTTTTTTTAGATAAGTCATGGTGGATTTCCTCTATTTTTTTAATTTATATATTTTTTAAAAATACTAATAATTTGTTCTTATTAAAGTGGTTATATGATGTTGCTAAAAAGAACATTATTTTGTGTATTTGGTGTAGTGCAATGTGTTTAAGTGGTTTAAGGTAAAAAAAAAAAAAAAAAACAACCTTATTTTCCACATACTGCCCCACCTTTCTGAAATGCGTCGATTTTTACAAAGCTCATCATTCTGAAAAGCGAGGTGTACACTGATTGGCCAGCTATCCAGTGAATTGTGATTGGCTGAATGCCTCAAGCATATGATGGAAATGTTGCACCCCTAAACATACTGTGCGTCCCGGCTCAACGAGACAAAACCAATAAAACCCATTTCAAACAAGACATTTGTTATATCCAGTGGGGACATAATTGCTGATTATAATGACTTATACTGTCTTTTTACACATTGCGTATGAATATTTGGGTTGAACTGTTCTTGAACAGTGTTGTAAATTAACCACTGATTTGTAGGTGTGCCCTCTTTTGGAAGACAATGCAAGGATAGTATTTTCGTGTTCACAACAAAACAGCATCGCCACAACATGGCAACAGCAACAATAAAAGTTTGGCCTTCTTTCTTTGCGTGAACATTTGGGCGGTGTTATGAAAATATTCCCACATCGTGATGCAGACGTGAAAATGAGAAATGTTGCCAGTGCAACTAAAATAAGTGTAAGCATTAGTATCACTAAAATAAATTCTAATTCATAATATTTATACTATACTAGTAAATAGCAGTTTATAATTATGTTGTGATGCTGATATAGCAATTAAAATTACTGTTTTTTTTTGTTTGTTTTTTTTTGGGGGGGGGGGGGGGTAAAGCAAGACATGAAAATAATTATCAGTTGATTCTTATCTGTCATTTTCAGCAGTTTAAAAAAAATACCATCTTGCATTTGTTTTCTGTTCTACTTGTTTTCTTTTTATCATAAAAGAATGACCTCATAACACTAGTGTTATCTATTATTTTTACTTGTTTCTTTTTATTTATTTTAAAAAGGACCCTCTATCACTAGCATTGTCTATTCTTTTTTCTATTCAATGTACTTGTTTTCTTTTTATTTAATATAAAAAACCCTTGCTATGTGCACTGCATCAGACTAACCAGGACTTGTAACCACTTTGATATATTTTTGCTCTTTTGTTGGGCTTTATTGCTTCATTTGCAAGTCGCTTTGAATAGAAGAATCTGCTAAATGACTGAATGTAATGTAATATAATATACCGGTGCAGCCCTCATGTTCATGCTGCTCTTTTCCATACACTGAAAATGAAAGCTAATTTTAAGCTACCAAAAAAAATAAAAAGGAACGCCACAACCAAATGAAACAGCAAAAGAAAAAATGTAAAGAAAAGGTGCTAAAAGAAAAAAAAACATACTGGAGAGAAGCTGTCAATCAAAGCAGGCAATCTCTTTTTGCCTGCTGGGATAACAGAGCATTTGATGGTCCTGTTGGCAGGATCAGTGCCACTCTGTGGTGCGAGAACAGCGCATCCCCTTGAAGGAACGCTCCAGGTTCAATACAACATAATCTCTATTGACAGCATCTGTGGCATGTTGTCGATTACTGCAGAAAATAATTTAGACTCGTCCTTTAGATTGTGAAAACAACATCATGTTTGCAGTAATGCATGTATGATGAAAGTCTATGGGACAAGGCACTTAAAGAAACTGTTTTAAATAGGATATGTTAAATGAATTATTGCCCTGAACACCCATTAATTTCCAACTCTGCTTTTGAGTATGATTTTTTTTTTCTTTTAGTAACCTACTGAAAGATAAAAATCTTCATACTCAGAGTTGGAAATGAATGGGTGTTTAAACGCCAGCAAAATTAACAAAAACAATTTATTTTGTGCCCTTGCACAATTCAACGAAATACATTATAGGTGTTGCAAATAAAGGCGAGAATAAAAAAGAATGAAGATTGTTGATTGTGGCATGCGATTGGGGCGAAAGAGTTCCTTTAAACAGATTTTGCTCTTGTTGGAGATGGTCATGCATATTCGCTGAACTAGCTAACAAAAATCAGATCACTTCACCACCAGATCATTTGATTCAGATCATTCGATTTTCACATTTACAATTAGATCTGCTCATGTTTCATCAGATGTGTTCTTTTGCAACCAATCACACAGGTTTCTGCTGCGCTTATGCATGCAACAGCCAATCAGAGGCGTTTAGATTAGTCACCACTGAAAACGCCATATCAGATACAGCTTCTTTTCCACCTTTACAGTGTTAATGGTGGTAGAATTGAATTTGTAATAGTACATATTATTTTGATTGATTGAAATAATTGGTCTCATAAAAGACATTACAGATGATTTGAAGTTCATTTCAGACCCGTCTCAGTTGTACAGTAATTCCCTAAAAACTAGTTAAATACTTTTAAATCAATCTTATGTGACTGAAAATACACTCAACTCAATTAAAACTCCTCCCTGTTTTTTTTAAATCAATTTCTTCTTTTTTTTCCATTTCTGCGTTGGCAACTTCTACGAAGAAGAACCAAAAATTCAGTTCAGAAAAAAACAATTATTCTTTACTCAGCGCCACACAAATAAAAAACAAACAAACAACAAAACCCAAACTGAACCTCCCTCTCTTGCACTCTGTAAACCCACTGAATAGAAAAATGGGTTTCAAATTGCCAAAAAACAGCAACAATGCCTCAGTAAGAGCCAGATGCGGATGAAAGACTTATTATAAATTCCGGACATGCGCTTAAAGTAATACACCTTCCACATGCCCAGAGCAAGTGGATCCATTTAGAAAAGTAACAGTAGGGAAGCACAGCAGTTTCTACTGGTTACTGAAACTGTGTGTGTGTGTGTGTGTGTGTGTGTGTGTGTGTGTGTGTGTGTGTGTGTGTGTGTGTGTGTGTGTGTGTGTGTCTGTGTATGTGTGATACATGGAGCAGAGAGCGGCTTTAGAAGGACTTTCAGGGTTGAGGGAATCGGTTTTCTGTGGATTAGATGTTGCCATGCACTGTTGCTCTGGATTATTTCTGGCTCCTCAGGAGCACAACTACTAATGACATTAGCAACATCATACCACCCACCGTCCCTCATGGATAAAGACACACACCTCTCTGAGAGTTATTGTGTTGAATGCTTCACCAGCTTACAAAAACAAGCCGTGTAACCTCAGGACGACAATGCTCCGGGGAATTGATCATAGCCAAGCCAGGTTCTCAAAAGCATCAAAAGCAGGTGTGGTCCACAGATGCATTCCACAGACACAACACACCCAGAGTCTGTGTGATTTTTAGTCTCTATCAAAAGCAACACTTAGCCACATGGCAGTGTTAGGGAGTAAATAGCTAAAAGGAGCAACACTTCCATCTCAACTACACTTGTCAGTTTTTAAACTTTGAACCTGTGCAAAACAAAACAAAACTGATACACATAACTATGGTGTGTTTAGGTCTTTGTTTTAAATAGCATTAAATGCTGCTCATTAATGTTTGTTTTCCACCTGATCAAACTAAACAGTGTTTATTTAGTATCTGTGAATGTCTTCAAACATTTTTGAAGGCTGCTGTGATGCTGTCACGCAAATCCCCATTATTCATGCCAGAGAAATATGTCTTGAATAAAATTATTAAGGTATTCAAGTAAAGCATTTTATTTTTATTTTTAATAAATTAATAATATTCAAAAAATGTATAATAAAAATATTTATAGTAAATTATTTTATTAATATTATTTTAACATTTTATTAGCTAGAATTTCAATCTAATTTATATTACATTATATTATTTTTATAAATGTAATATATCATTATAAATAGAAAAAAATTATATTTTGATTTCATATTAACAATACAATATAATAATCTTATTTTAACCCTTTTTCTGGGAAAAGCTTTGACATGCCCTGACATCTGTGCTTTTTTTCAGTATCTTAAAAACATATTAATAACCAAGTTTGATGGAAGAACTGTAAATAATAAATGTGAACAACTATGTAGTTAGTTGCTCTTTGCTAGCTACTGTTTCAATCAAATTGTTTCTTATTTTAAAAATAAAGAGCAGCTTAGAAATGGACAAGAATATGAATGAATGAATGAATGAATTAATTAATTAAGGAAGCATTTGTGTTGAACATGAAGCTTGTGTTGACTTTTTCTGCAATATGCTAAACTGACACTTATATGCATGTGGGAGAATGTTGTCTTACATGAAGTCAAGTTAAGTTAAATTTGGGCAAATCCAGAAATTCGATAAAATATATTCTGTTACGTTAACAAAAGTTTGTCCTCATCTGTGTGTGTGTGTGTGTATTTGAGCTGTCATACCAAATGAAACAATTAAACGGTCTGTTTTGTGGGTTTAATGAGTTTGTTTACACTCATCTCTAAACAGAGTATCAGAGCCAAAGGCTACACCAAGAACATTTAACAAATATTGTCTCTTGTGACACAGAACACACACACAACCTCCATTCCTCCAGCTCCCATCCATCTCAATTTTCCGTTCCCTTTTTTCTCTCCCCATATTAGGTGTTTGCAAACCCTCAGGATAATGCAATGTCAAGTTACATTCAGCAGTAAATGAGCAAAAAAAAAGAAATAAATAAATTCAAAGACACAAAAGTTAAGCACACTGACAGGAAATTAATGATATTTCCGTCTCTCCTTTCACCCAATTTCTTTTTCTTGATACGTGAGCGGAGTATGAATCATGTACGAAGACAGAAGATTGATGGAAAAAAAATCTGTCTTTATTTTAGAGAAGGAAGCAGAATCAAAAAACCTGACGTCTCTCCACAAGAAGCCGTTCCTTCAGGACACCTGAGAGGCAAAACCCAACAGGAAGCTGAAGAGATCTCATTAGCCCTCTTCTAAACTATTGAGGACACCTAATTACTCACTTTACTTGATTACGCACAATCACTATTACAAGCAGAATTAACAGCTCGTCTAGACACAGAAGAGACCGTGACTACAAAGAAGAGATGGAGGAAGGAAAGGTTATACATTTGGTAGAAAAACTGAAATCATACCCTAATGTCATTTGACTTGTTTTCCTTCCGCATAAGAAATAAATGATGAGATGAGTATAAATACGCTTTCTGTGCAGTTATAATGAATGGGAACTGGAGCTTCACCACAAAAACACCATAAAAGCAGTCCATACTCGTGACCAAAACAATTGTCAAGACACGAGCGTGTTCAGCCATGCTTTGCTTATGTGTTAGCAGATAAGAGATTGTGAAATATGACTGGTCAAAGGCATCAGCTGACCCATAAATCCAAGTGAAATGCCAAGGTCAGTGTGGGCCAGTTAAACAGCGCCATACAAAATGATGGGTTGAGCTGGTAGTGGTGTGAGTGGAGAAACAGACAAGATAAATATGGTACAAAGCCAAATAACTCAGAACGTCAAAGCACCTGATCAGATAATGTGTTGAACCTGACATAAAAAAACACACTTACATAGCCAACAAAACATTAGTAGCTTTTCTCATGTAGTCATATTGCATTTAGGCTCTGTACACAGTAAATGCTGCTCCACACAAACTGCTTTCATTTCCATGTCTGGAACATCTCTAACTCCATCTCTGCATATTATTGTGAGTGTTGATTTACTATAATGTTCATCTGGGATCACAGCATGCTCCATTTTTTCAGATTTGTAAGGTAAATAATTTATTAATATAAGTAAACTCAGTAGAATACATCAATGTATTTCTCAGTCTGCTAACTGTTCATCGCGATTGCGAAATAAAAGCTAAAAGCATCATTCTAAGTTTGAATTAAATGTTGTTTAGTTTTGTTAATATTACAAAAACTATAGCACTATTGTTTCTAAAACATTGTGTATTTTAACAGTTTTGTTCAAATAAAACTACAAGATTGCTAGCTTTTGATACTACTGCTTAGGTCTATTTATATTGCCACGCACACACACACACACACATATATATATATATTAATTACGTGATTAATCGTCAGAATAATCGGCTGATTAATCGATTACCAAAGTTATCCTTAGTGGCAGCCTGTGGCAAAAAAAATTATACAAATAAAAATCTTTAAACCCCATAATGCACTGAGCTTTATCATGTGACTCAGAAGACTGGACTAATGATGTTGAAAACTCATCTTGGCATCACAGGAATAAATAACATCTTAAAATATATTTAGACAGAAAACAGCTATTTTAAATTGTAATAATATTTCACATTATTACTGTTTTTACGCTATTTTTGATCAAATAAATTTAGCTTCGGCAAACATGAGAGACCTCAAGAATATTAAAAACTAGAAGCATTTGTGTTGTGTGGCATATATTTTCGAATTAAGCAAATTCACTCATGGCCACGATTCAGAGCTCAATATGAGAGATGAGAACCACTGGGAAGAAAAACAATGGAAGAGCAGTTCAGCATGAACTGATTTAATAACCGAAGTTTCTCTGCTTATCTCTCAACCAACAAATCAACTATTCACCCAGAGGGCAAAAATCTTCCCACAATGTCACTCTAGTCTATTAGTGTAAATAATATTCATTGTGTCATGGCCCTCAGTTCAGAGAAAGCATACCTGGACAAAATTCAGGGAAAAAAATAAAAAGAGAAGCAATCATTTCCGCCTGGAAACCAAAGGACTCATAGATTTTAATTTATTACACACCTTGTACGTCGAGGTGAAAGTCTGTCATCGCTTTTAAATACAAGCATGCTTTCTAGAGCAAAAAAGGATCAGGTCTTTCTGCTGAGTCAGGGCTGGTGCCCTGCAGGCCACTGTAGCAGAGCTGTATTCATTACCTTCTATTCCTTTGAGACACAAGCTTTATTAGACAGCGACAGACGGGTGGGGCACGAGCTGAATCCAACGGAAATTTTGATGGGAAAGACGGGTGCTTTATTATCAGAGAAAGAGCAGGAAGACAGGGCGTGATGTAATGAAAAACAAGTTTAATACATTGTGCATCATATTTCTAATGCAACTGACATCTGAAAGAGAGGAAGGAAGTGAAAAAGAAAGAGAAACAGAATAATTAAAGTTTCCACTTCACTGTGGGCCATGGCATAATGAAAACAATACAATGGCAGCACTGGCTCAGAATTGTACTTTTTGTTGTGTGAATGTTTGTGAACTATCCCTTTAATTCTTTGAGATTTTTCACAATGCAGGAAAATCATGGATAAGTAATGAGGTGAATGATGATATATGACTCCATGATGGAGGTGTGCATGCATGCATCTAGGGAATGGGCAGAATAAAATGTGAGTGTGTGTTCACGTGTAAGCTAACCCTACTTGCAGACCATGGCCATTCCCACAGTAAATACCCATGGCACAGTGCAACACAGAGGACGGCTCAAAGACAAAGCGGCAAGAGAGAGATAGAGCGAGAGATATATAAAAAAAGATAAACAAACTCTTCATTTTACTCTTTCATGCTCATAGCCTGCAGAGAGGAGGCTAAAGAGTTGAATGATTGCTGTCATCTGTCTGTATAGGAAAGAGGGGGCACAAGGCAAAGGCACAATTGCCAAATTTGGGAACAGGAAATGACAGCAGAGTACCGTGACGAATGGTCACCACAAAGGGAGAGGGCAGAGATTCATAGTGAAATGAGAAGAAGAGATTTGCCATTTCTACTATTGCAACCATTTCAGCTAATTGCTCTGACTGCAGCCATTAGAAAAAGAAATTGAGGTAATGCTATTTTGTTATAAAGATTTCATATAAAGGTAAATGTGATTGCAAAAGATGTGAAGTGGATTTCTATCTTATTAAGAGAAGGATAGAAACCTTTGAAGGGATACAAAAAAAAATCTGGACCTGTAGAAGGAAATATATGGACTTAAAAAAGCAGATCACAAAAGCTGGCAAAAAATCAAGTTTAAGGTATGTTGAATTTATTTCTAAAATCTGTCAGAGCAATGTACAGAATCAACTTTGACAGAAAAAGGTAAAAGGCCTAGTACCGATCCCTGTGGAACCCCAGTGATGAGGGTGGAGAGCAAAAAAATGATGAGTCTTCCAAATGACTTTATTTTTTTTTATTATAAAATAGTTTATAAACAAAGGTATCAGAAACCATAAATATTCATCCCTATGCATTTGAATACCAACAATTTTTGGTTAACCGTTCTGATAAATACTAAGAGATCTTTGCTTTTAATTAAGAAGTATTTCAATGAGAACTTCTATAGTAATAACAGCAATCTTAAACCAAACCCTAACCATTTACATTTTAATTAATTACTTAAGCCCCTTTCACACTGCCATTCCGGCAAATACAGGGGTAAAGTGTTCCTGTAATTGTTCCCTGGTCGCTAGATTTGGCACTTTCACACAGCCAGTGATGACCCGGGATATGCATGTGCTTTCACACACAACCCTTGAAGATCCCGTAACGACACGTGACATCAGCGTGTGACGTGTAATGTACGAGTCGACAACGCTTGGCACGTTATACTTTAACTGAAGCAAGCAAACGATCTCGGCGTCAGCGCGGAAAGTGAGGAACTAACTGATCTCTGCTTCATTACAGTTTGCACATATGTTTTCGTCGCGAATGTTGATCTTCCTTCAAAACAGCCGGTAAAAGAGTCGCGTGATAACGTGCGTCATCACTTCGATACGGAATTAGATCTGGCTTTTGTTCACACAGCACTCATTCCGGATCGATTACCGCAATGTTACTAGGTCCCCGACCCGGGTTCAATTCGGTAATCAATTCCGGGACGTGGTTGCTTTCACACAGAAGGCGACCAGGCAATGTTACGGGAATATTGCGGGTCCGACGTGCAGTGTGAAAGGGGCTTTAGTAATTAATTGTTTGATTACACTGTGACACCTTAAAATAAAGTGTAACTGAATATTGCTCATTTCAAGAATTAGATGCAGCTTGACTGAATTAGGTATAAACTCCATAAACTCAAGGTTAGCGGATCAACTTTTGCGCATATGAACACACTCCCTACTTCAAACTTTTCTTCTCACAATCCCTTCTGAGGTGAACAAAGTTACATACTCCACAGCATTATCCACAATATAAGTCATTTCTATATTTCAATCTGGGGTGGTTTACAGGATGTTTATAGCATCAGCACCTCCGCCAAAATTGAGAAGATCAGTCATGCTCTGCCCTCATAGTAAGTGGTGGTGGGTGCCATAAATAACAGCTCCAGCCTTTATTGCATCAAAATGCTGAGTCTGTCTTGTTGCTTTTTACATCAGTTCACTCAAACTCAATGATAAATGACCACTTTATTTAGTCTCCAAACCTTAAACATCTGTGAAAAGGCACATCTGAAAACAAATTCAGCTAAATAAAAATGCACCTTCTACTTAATTTCATTTATTTTAACCTTAAATGTGTTTTTCTTTCAGACTAATATACACTCCCTGTGATTTGTAATCTTACTTAATTTGACTAAATACTGACAGGGCATGGTGAGTAATCAGAACGTACCCCAGGAGTCTTCACATGTTAGAGGGCAGCATGAGATACCTTTCCTCAAACTATACAATGTCTTAAATTTGAAAAACCTCAAAAATGAAGATCCCCCTAATATAGCTATGTTCTTTATCCAAGCATTGCATTACAAGTAACCCTCAGTGACTATGATGGAGAGGCCTTCCGTTCCTCAGCACCATTGCTTCACAGACAGGCAGGCAGGAGCCTTCAGGTAGCTCAGAGATCAATATTAGCTCTAAGCCCACTCTGGATGAGCTACACCTGAGACTAAATCACAGCAACACTCACTTTGGGTCCAATCAATATCATGCATCAAACCGTATTCATCACTGATCATTCCCTGCCTGTACTCTGTCATCTCCGACAACTCTTCTTGGAGCTTGAATATCATTTAGCAGGCCTTAATTTAACAAACCCCTTCTTGACTTGCTGACACAAGGAATTTCAAGTAAGACAGAAATAGGAAGAGCTTAAGAAGGTATAGTTATATTTTCTATCTTTTATCTGGAGGTACTGTACTGGAGGTAATTAGCGTAAGTTGACTGGGACACAAAAGAAGAGTTTTGCAAAACCTGAAATCTCGGGGAGTGAAACTGGCAAAAACACATGGGTGTTATCTGTTTTGAAGGTATCATCCCTGTTTGTGTCTGTGTTTATTTATTGTGTACATAACTAAACTCTGAATTAGCACTTTATTTGCTTTCATACCAGGGCATTGTTATAGTAAACTCTTGATTCCGATCCAAGGGTGTTAATCTTCTATAATTGCAGGTTTATGCAGGAGCTCCAGGTTGAACGCACTGTTGTTTAAGTTGGCATGTCAGTTTGGAGTGTCTATAAGATTCTTAAAGGGATAGTCCTCCCTTTGAAAATGAAAATTTTGTTATTAATTACTCATTCATATATAATAATAATAATAATAATAATAATAACAACAATAACATACACACACACACATACACACACACACACACACACACACACACACACACACACACACACACATATATATATATATATATATATATATATATATATATATATATATATTTGGATGAACTATAACTTTAATCTGTGTTGTACGGACATACTTTAATAGCATTTCAATAAAGAAAACCTTGAAATATGTAATATGTCTTTAAATAAGTACTGTATATACACAATGCCATTTTTTATCAATACTTCATAGCAATGATCAATTTAAAGAGTGACAGTAAAGACGTTTACATTGTCAAATGCTGTACTATTGAACTTTCTATTTATCAATGAATCCACAAAAATACTAACACTGTATAGCACTGATAATAATTCATTCAAAATGTACTGATCAACAAATCAACATACTTGAAATTTTTATTTTATTGAAATTAATAGTAATATATACACTGTAAAAAAAAACATGAAAAAAAACGAGCAAATGCATGGCAGCACAGGGTGCCAAACGTTTGCCATTAATGAAAATAACGGTAAAACCTCATGAACTGAAGTAACATGCTTACACAGCAACAGGAAAAAAGAACATTGACCATACAGTACTATAAAATGTTTAAAACGTAATCTGAAATAACATATTTTGTCTGTATAATTGCAAATACATGCATAGACCATTAAATGTAATGGCATTATTTGACTGTAAGTTCACGTAACATGTTTAAACCCTTATTTAATAAAACATGTTTTAACTGTAAATGTAAAAACTTGGTGTAGCAGTTGTTTAACTAAACATGATTTGAATGTAGATATAAATGACATGTTGACAACATTACTTTATAAAGCATGTTTTGACTGTAAACTGAAATCATGTTTTGATCATTATTTAACAGTTTGACTGTAAATTGAAATAACATGTGTTGACCGTTATTTGAAAAAATGAACTGTGATGGACCATAATTTTGAAAGGGATGTACAGCATTTTGATTTTGATTATGGCTCACAGATAATTGTATATGTAGTTCATGAAATGTATGTTATATGTCACAAAAAGTAATTAGAGAAAATAATTTGTATTTTTCCCTCTTTATTTTCTTCTGTTACAGTAGTTTCCATTGTAAATAACAACAATATTAAAAACTTTAAACAGTGCTACAGTACCATCATCTGAACATCGCTTATATGCTTAAAATACAACATTGACAATTCAAATTAATTTCATCATTGCATCTTCCACAAACTACACTTCGAACAGAACAATGGTCTCCAACTCAATCTCCATGTTGATGCCTTTAAAAAATAAGAGAGAAAATGGTTATATATCATACATCACATATCTATATTCATTATGTCTGATCATGTTACTCTTTTTATATGTTCTTGAGTTTCGTACATAAAAAAAAATATTGTTTTTTTACTTCAAAAATTTTTTTGTTCATTAAATATGTAATGCACTTACAAATTGTATGATGGTCCATGACACCTTACTTCTTCAGACAGTTTAGTGATGTGACCTCACCCACTGACAAGGCCAAGGGTGCACTGCAACAGAAGAAACAACGTAAATACAGTAACACTTGTTGATTACAATTTTATATTTAATATTACATGCCAGCATATTTACCCAGTATGATGACCTCACAATGTCACAGGAAATTTCCCCTTTTGCTTTCTATGGTAGACAATTTTTTTGTGTGCGTTTCTGCACTGTTTTGACCTTTCTTGTTAAGTCCCGCCTTACGCACGCCATTGGTCAAACTGCTTCTCAATCATTGGCCTCGGCCCAACGGCATCAGCCAAGAGACAAAGCAGCAGCCTGTTAACTGCAGGTGGCACATCATGGCTCCAAAACAGCGTACAAATACCTCAAGGAAAAAATCTCTGTTTTTGTTTTGGTCGGGAAACGTGCTCATTGACATGGCAAATAAGCTAAAACACGGAGGGGAGTTGGGTTCGCTGGAATATTTACAGGCGTCAGTTTGTTTTCAAAAATCGTAAGTGACTTTGTTAAGTAGCTTTGTGAGTAAACGTGACCGTTTAGGCAACATATTCTGCTGTATGCATGCAATATATTACAGAATGTCAACAAAACAATCATGGACCTCGATGTCGAGTGGTGAAGGGTAAGTGTTAAAAAAAATCTGTTGACGTATCATCCAACGTAATTTAAAAGTTAATTGGCAACAGGTGAATACAATTACAATGGCTAATCACATACGTTTTGAAATCTTATTCTTAATGTTTGACGCAAGTTGCATTAAAAAGTATAAAGGTGTTTCAGAATTGTGTTGTTGTTTTAGAACGTTGCTTTCACAATCATTTAAGAACACTCATATGCATGGACAACGGATTTCATCTTATGAGGTGTGTTACCTTTAACCATATGGATGATGATGTATTTGTGCAAATTTTGTGATTGCTCTCTGAAGACAGTTAAGGGATATGTTAATCATCAAATCGTACACCGACATGAAGCAAATGCTCAGTTTCCATGTTGCTTCCCAGAATGCAAATTTAAATTCTCAAAATACAATGCTCTCAAAGCTCATGTTTATCGCCATCACAAAAGACCACATACTCATTTTGATGATTCGACGGGCACGTTTGTTTGCAACAATACAGACTGTCAACAACAATTTACAGACATGAACAATGTCCTTTCTCATCTCAGGTCACATTTAGCCAAGGGAGAGGTGGTGTGTTGTCCTTTTGAAAAATGTGACAAAAATTTCAGTTTAAGATCAAGTTTCACTGCCCATGTTTCACGAAAGCACAGGACTTCTACATTTGCACAAGTACGGATTATGGATACTTTATCTGAGCAACCTTCTTCAGCATTTTTTGATGTTACTGAGGAGGAGGTTGATGAAAGTGAATTCACTGACTCCCTGACGAAATGTAACGCAAAGTCATTGTACATGAAAAATCTCTGCCTGTTTTATATGCAGCTACAAGCAAAATACCTGGTGCCATCGTCAACCATTCAGATGATAGTGGAGCAATATCAGAAAGGAATTTCTCAGAGAAAAATTGCAAAGAGTTTGAAGTTATCATCATCTGCAGTGCATAATAACATTCAGAGAATCTGGAACAATCACTGTGCGTAAGGGTCAAGGCCAGAAAACCATCTTCGGGCCCTTAGATGGCACTGCATCACGTACAGGAATGCTTCTGTAATGGAAATCACAACATGGGCTCAGGAATACTTCCAGAAAACATTGTCTGTGAACACAATCCACCATGCCATTCGCCGTTGCCGGCTAAAACTCTATAGGTCAAAAAAGAAGCCATATCTAAACATGATTCAGAAGCGCAGGCATTTTCTCTGGGCCAAGGCTCATTTAAAATGACAATGCCAGACCACATACTGCATCAATTACAACATCATGGCTGCGTAGAAGGATCCGGGTACTGAAATGGCCAGCCTGCAGTCCAGATCTTTCACCCTTAGAAAACATTTGGCACATCGTAAAGAGGAAGATGCGACAAAGAAGACCTGAGACAGTTGAGCAACTAGAAGCTTGTATTAGACAAGAATGGGACAACATTCCTATTCCTAAACTTGAGCAACTTGTCTCCTCAGTCCCCAGACGTTTGCAGACTGTTATAAAAAGAAGAGGGGATGACACACAGTGGTAAACATGGCCTTGTCCCAACTTTTTTGGAATGTGTAGCTCTCATGAAATCTAAAATGAGCCAATATTTGGCATGACATTTCAAAATGTCTCACTTTCAACATTTGATGTTATCTATATTCTATTGTAAATAAAATAGAAGTTTATGAGATTTGTAAATTATTCCATTCCTTTTTTACTCACAATTTCTACAGTGTCCCAACTTTTTTGGAATCGGGTTTGTATATGTGTAGGTGTATATGTATACAAATCTGCAGATTTATTGTACACTAGTCAACATTTGAAGAGTTTTGGGTATTGGTTTTAAGACAACTATTATGAAAGGTTTTGATCCTCTTAAAATTTTGACTAGTGTAGTTTGATGGTACAAATCAAACTGTGATGGCACGGGGCCTCAAAACATTGATTTTGGAAATTGCATACATTGTGATCCATACATGTGCCACTGTGGTGATTACCTGGTGCATGAATGGCCAAAACGTCTCCAGTTGAGTCCGCAGCTTATGCCAGCGGAGAGTGAAGACTGTTGTGCATTGTTCAGAGCAACTACAGGGCCACAGTGCAGCAAATCACCAGCAACACGTTACATGTGCCCATTTCATGCTAGTGATTTGTTGCACTGTGGTCCTGTGGTCCCTGTGAAAAATGCACAACCGTCTCCCCTCTGACAATAATGCACTGCGGACATAAAATAAGTCTGTGCACCACTTTAAATGCATACTATATATAGTGGCACATGAACAACCCACAAAGCCCCATGCCATCTCTGTTTGTCCGTTATTAAACTTCAATAAATCTGCAGCTTGGGAATAGGCAATTTTGCCAAAAAATTACAGCTGCATGAAAAGTGTTCATCCTGTAACCTGTGGACATTGGCTTATCTTCTAGGTGACAGTAGCTGTGAAACTTCATTTTATGACCATGACTGGCATTATAGTTTTGATGTTCCATGACAAAAAATGCCAGCAAGTTTTATGGGAAAGTTGCAAAATGGCGGAAGGCCAAGTTGCTCTGAGAGAAGAAAGTCGGTCCGCATTGTTGCTTCTGAGATCCTGGAAGTCAGCAAATGTCCAGCAAAAAAACATGTATCAGAAATAGCCCGACAAATGGTGATTGCATACCCAAAGTCTTTCAGAGATGAGATTAATTCCCAGGTTGTAGGAAGTGGATATGATTCTCTCCTCAAACAACTGGTGTGTAGAATTGACAATTTGAAAAGAGCAAAAGCTATTAGTATACCACTTTGTGGTACTCTAGAAGTATCAACAAAGAAACAAAAATTGTTATATGGTTGTATAAATTCTGATCCACAACTGCTAGTTGGAGAAACATCTGAATTGCAGCAGGAAAAGAAAGAGAAGTTGGTAGTAATGTTTCAAAATAATGAAAGTGATGTAAAGACAATCTATGACTTAATGACTTCTACATACACCCCTCAAAGAAACAGCATCCAATCTGGAAAGGAAACCAAAGATTTACTTGATGAGTGGCCATATCTTTTTCAGCCAGCAGGAATGAAAGCACACTTTAAAGAGCTCACTGGCATTGACATAAACAACAGCTTTGAAGAATCTGCTTCCAGTAAGTTCAGAAGAATATTGGACTACTTTCAATTTCAGTGCACAGAAAGATGTTGCTGCTAACCCATTTCAAAAATGACCAAGACCACTTTCTTGTGATGGTAGAAGACACCTCTGTTCCAAGTGATATATGCTCAGAACAGCTTCCAGCAACACCATGTATAGTAGTGTGTGGTGGGTATTATTTACTATGATCTTGCAACACAATAATTCCTGGTTTTGGGTGATCAGAACTCACATTCTGTTAAATATTATGTCTTACTGATTTTGTGTTTTTTCAAAGGAGAGAACCCACTGACAGCCAGTGTGTACATGGTAGCAGTAGACCAGATGATTGTAAATGACCATCTCTTGAGTTTTACAGAAGCCCTGTATCTGATGTTCTCTCTTTACTATATATTGAACATCAGTTACCCTGTAGAACTGGGAGCCACACTAGAATTCTTGCAAAGGTATTTCATAGACTGCATTCCTTTGGTTAAGAAGCATACAACAATTATTTAAGGATATTGTTTGTGTTGTGTTTTAAAGGTGCATCTTTAGGATAAATCCTCATAAAGGTACCAAGGTGGAAAAGAGAGAGAAAAAGAGAGCGTACTCTGTCAACCCCAGAGTATTGAGTCTGACATCAAAAATTGCTGCATTTGATTGGGGAGAGTAACAGGTATAGAAGCTCTGTTGTCTTGTATAGTAGTGGTAGACTTCATCTTCTGTGTTTATCATTCATCGATGATAAAGTGGACCAAAGGACAATCATTTTTAGAATTAACTCCAATAAATGTGATGTAATTGTCTGTGGCCAAAACTGAGAGTATTTGGTTAAGGCTTGTTGCTGTCTCTGCTCTTCTTTTGGTTTGGGTTTTAATTGTAACTGTTTGTGTCCCCACAGATGTGGTCTTTCAGAAGATTGACATTTCGCTGAAGAACAGGACAGACCGACTTTTTGTACTTCAGTTCAGCGCTTTGTTGCTTAAATCATTTTTATTACCTTGTGACGTGATTAGGATTTAGTTTATATTTATTTATTTGATTGGGACAGTGCATGTTAATGAACAAACATGGAATACATGCATGTAAACATGCTGGATTGTAGCCAAAGGCTAATTTCCATCCGTAGTCCCACGGCTAAAATCACACGGGTCACAAAACATTACATAATAAAATTTACATCTACAGTTAGTACATCGTTTATCAATAAATTAGCTAAAGCCCCGTATACAATATTCACCTAATACTTGAAAATTCATTCAACTTCAAAATTATCAGAATCCAGGCCCAGTGTTTTTGTTTCTTTTAAACTGAACACATTTGTGTTCTGAAACATGCTTTATCCATTTTCTCCATGTGACATGTTCAGGATTATCAGAATTAATGTCGATTTTTTTTTTTTTTTAATTGAACAAATTTGTTTTCTAAAACATGACTTTTGCTGGGAAGTGTTTTTCCATTGTTTGATCTTGAAGGTTTGCTATATAATAAAAAGCTGAAGTTGTTTACAGCAATACTCTGGCTACCATAATTTATTGTATAACATTTTACAAAAATTTGTGTTTCAAGAGTATTTTTAATTAGTTTTTAGCATTACTTCTGTCACACAGTATACAAAGATGTCCCTCTACATTTGGTTTAAATAAATAAATTCACTAGAAAAAGATTATGGCATGAAAACATGTAAGCCCAGATTTGCTAACTATTTGTGGCAGTGCACACTTTCTGAATGTGTCAGGGTTTTCAGAAGACATGATAGAAAGGCATATACAGTGATTATTGCATCTTTATTGGATATGCATTTGTAGGAAATTTCCTTTATGAAAGCGTCCCTTAACCCTTTTTGTGCCTGACCTGCCAGTAATGGTTGCTAATTGCACTTATTTTTTATTTGGTCATTATGGAAGGGAGCTGCTGCAATTCTGTTCTTGCACATTGATAGTTTACTCGTAGAAAACATTCAAATTCATCCTGAAGTTAGTTGTATTTTCTCTGCCAAAAACAATATTAGCACATTTTAAGTTAAGATGCTTGCTATTTACCTTTAATGTGATAAAACTGAAAATCTGTCTTGTACTCTCAGTATGTATAACTTTCTTTGTGGTTAGCAGAACAAATTATTTTATTTTGACTAATGTACACCGAGGAAGTTTAAGAACCACTGGCTTATAGATTTGGCTTTTTTGTGATTAAAACAAAGCCATTTATTTGCAATGAAAATTTAGAAAATGTTTGAAAAGTGGAAATAAAGTGCTTTATTAAGAGAAGAGTGTTTATTAAAAATAAAGTATTTATTGGGTAGGCTTAGGGGTCGGTGTAGAAGGGCTTTTATTCTCACAACAATGTAGCATCCATTTAACAATTTTAATAAATATAATCATTTGCACTCAGATAATTATTGGATCCTGTTAATCTACAAAAATAGTAAGGTGCAACTATCTGCCGATATAGATAGCATCTAATTAGTATTTACACTTACTGCAAATTTGATAATTCTATTTATTAAATGAAAATTATTTACACCTAATGTAAATAGCATTACGTAAAAATTAATTGGGTTGTAGCTCGTTGTCTAGGTGACTGTGATTTTAAATAGGTGTCATTTGTGTTTTAACGTTTAGCTCAAGAATAGGGAAGTTCGAATAGCCTATGTGAATATTACCAACTTCACTAAACTCCTTCTTGAGTTAAGAACTGACCACATTTCTTTATATTTGAGTCCAAGTTCAAACACTATGAAACGCTCCATTAACGTATACGGAGCTCTGAAACACTGCCAGCGGGACATTAAACAGGAAGTGTCTGTCCGAGCTCAAAACAGGTTTTACGTGGGAACGCTAAGTTTCTCGGGTGAAGGCAAAAGATTTGCAAAAAAATTTCCACCACCACGTCCCTTTGAGGGCTCCGTAGTAAATATCATCTACTGCTGGTTACTTCGGATTTTGATATGGAAATCATGACAATTAGCTTACCTTAACAAGGAATGATTTTCCTAAAGTGGTGTAACAAGTGGGTTGGACAGGAGTGTGTGTTTGGATGAGGATACCAATAAGTGAAACGCATACTCGAAATGTGACCTCTTTAACCCATCTCAGTGAGGGGTGAGCACACACACCCCCGGAGCAGTGCAGGGAGCAATTAGGATAAATCGCAACACGCTGGCCGTGAGACTCGAACCGGCAACTCTTTGGTTACAAGCCCGACTCTCTAACCACTAAGCTACAACTGACCCCACAGTTATAAAATTCTCTAACAGCCACAAGAGAAAACTGATGCCTTTCACCATTAACCACAGCGGCAAAAAAACAACAGGTTTTATAAACAACACAGTCCAGCGCCAGATCGCTTCTTTAACAAACGAACGATATGTATGATATGCATAACAACAATAGTAGACAATAGTAGGCTAAACGCTGACTATAAATCAAGGAAACAACATCACCAATAAAGTTTAGAAAAGATGCGCAATTTAACCTAATGTCTTCAGTGGCACGGGCACTAATGTGGAAGCCTCGTTTATTTGATGCTTGTTTCAAAGTCCTTGGTTCGAAACTGTAGTTTATACCTTTTGGTATCACAAATCACATCGAAAAGGCATTTATTTTCAACAAAAATGAAGTAGAAATAAAGTGTCTAACGAGTGTTTAATAAAACACTTTATACTATTATTGCATCCTGTTAATGTACACAATTACTGAGATGCAAACAGAATCTGCCAAAATATAGAATATCTAATTAGCTACTATTTACACTTATTGCAAACTTTCGCGACATTTACATGATGTAAATAGAATATATAGCTATTTGTTTTTAGTGTAAATCACAACTGTTGCTTTTTGCACTTAGTGCATAGTCACTGCCTAATTCAACTGGAAAAATGTAGGCTATATTTGGTGTTAATGTATGCATTTTTAGTGGAATTTCACCGTTCTGATGAAAATGAGAAATGACTGTGAAATTCTACTGGTTTTCTCTGTAAAACTAATTTTTTTTTTCAACTCTGACCAAAAAATATACAGGAATGTTTTTTTAAGGACATGTCAGGATAACAATAGACAACAACTACTGTTATTTAAAGGAAAATGTAATTTTTTTGCAGTAACAAATTTAAATAGTTAAAAAACAGGGAAAATGTACATTAGATGTAAAAGTTAGCATTTTTATGGAATTTCACAGTTCTGGTCAAAATGTCATAATACTGTTAAATTCTACCGTTTTTTTCTGTAAAAATACATTTATTTTTTACAGTGTATATTAGATAGACCCCAAACTTTTGAGTTGCATTGTATGCCATACAGTATGTAGGCTAAATGTAAGATAAATATTTGACTAAGCAATTATTTCATGTTATTTGTTTCATTGTTAAGTATAACATAAGATGACTTTATTCTTTAATTTCAGAATCACAGTACTGAAGTGTCTGAGACCTGGTTGAGTGAGTTCACATGGCGTGACTGTCCCATCCCATAAACATAACAAACATAAAAACATAAAGAGAACATAAATTAAATCCTGTAAACGTCTGGTGTATATAATTTTTTTCAGAGGGTGAGTTCATTAAAAGCCCATACAAATTCCAGTTGCAAAATGCTTTAATCTAGTGTGTGAAAACTTGTCTTGTACTCAAAGGCAGGCGTCAGTCGACGCCTGCCTTTGAAACGACAACCCTGTGTTGAAATGAGCCACAAAAAGTCCAAATCATATCAGATTATCATATCATTAAATGCATTCAAATGACATTCAGCACCAATTTATATAATCCTATAATAATCCCCTGATCTTCTTAAACCCTTCTTTTAAAACATTCTTTCAGAAAATAAGGCCATTTCCTCATCTCCAAACTTGTCAACTCTTGAGCACTATTTTCTGATAGCTGGTCTGGTGTACAAAGTGAGCCGTGGATGAAAGGCTCTCTCCTCACCAGACTGCAGATGTATTAACCTAATTATCAATGATTTGTCTCTTCCTGAGCGGGGCTTTTGCAAGTAATCAATTGGAAAACAGAGATGTCATATTAAAAGGCAATTTATTAACAAGGGTTCAACCTGTGATGCATACTGGTTTGTAAAACATCTTGCTGATGTTTGGGGCATAACTATAGAAGGGGCTTGAATGCAGGGCAGATTGATGATGCTGTTGGTGATGGAGGTCATGACCAAGCACTCAGAGTTAAAGTTCAAGATGATAAAACGAAAAGGTTGTGCCCCTAAAGAAAAACCTTGGGGAATAAACATGACAGTGTGACTTTTCACACCAGTTCCTAGATGGCATATATCCAGTTCTTGTTATTAACAAACAATTAACTATAACTTTCGCCTCGATAAACTCCTAATTTGTTGCTTATTAATAGTTTGTAAGGAACAAAGTTACAATTAGGTATTAGGTAGCGTAGATTAGCGATGTAGAATATGGTCACGCAGAATATGTGCTTTATTATTATTATGTTTTTTACTAATAAACACTCAATATGTTAATAATAGGCATGCTAATAAGCAACTAGTTAATTAGTGAGGATTGGTCCCTATACTAAAGTGATACCGAAATCCAATACTGACCAATATAAATACATATAATAAATAAGCACTTAAATCAGCACCTCTGAGTTTCTCAATATATAATTTTACATGTTTATTGCTGTAATGCAATATTGTGTTGAAATACAGTAGAAAAATACTGTATTATCTTTTGAAAGAAAAAAAAAGTAGTAACTAAAAAATACAATTGCTTCAAATGTATGGAAGGCTGTTTCGACAAAATATAATTAGTGATTTTTTATCCAATAATTTTGACTTTTTCTCTCTAATTTTTCTTCTTCTGAGAATTACAACGTACATACAGTCATTAAATAGTGAGATGTAAAGTCTGAATTTTGAAATACTTTTGAATTTTTTGAAATTTTGACTTTTTTTTGTTTACACATAGCAGTTCTGTTTTTTTCGTTGTTGTTGTTTGTTTCCACCAATAAAAATAAAAATAAAATAAAACAAGTAATTGTGACTTTCTATCGCACAATTCTGACTTTTTCTTGTAATTCAAATGAAATCCAACTTGTAAGATTTAAACTCAAAAAGGCCAGAATTGTGAGAGAAAGATGTTAAACAAATACATTGATTTTAAAAAGCCTCTAAGTAAACCATGAGGTACCAGAATACTAAAATAAAATATAATTTATTTTTGATTTTGAGATGAAATATGTTTTGTGAGATTCACTCAGAAAGTCCACTTCGTTCCTCTCCACACACTCAAGAACACATAATTCCCGATGAAGCAGGTGCATTATTGCTCGGCTGTTTTAATTATACATGAACCTTTGATCTGACTCATTAAAAGGATCAGCTTAATTAAGGACGTTCATACACTCAATCACTCATTTACTCTCTGAAGTATCTCTCTCCATTCCATCAGTCATCTGATGTCCATCTTTATTCTGTATGCACAACCTGCTCACCTGTCTCTCACTCCCGTTAACCCAGGACTGCTGACAAACTCACACAACAAAGCGCTGCCTGTCTGGATTTATGTATGTGTAAAATGGGTGAACTCCCTCCCTTCATACACACAGATTCTGCTGCAGATGGCTGTGTAATCCATCAGAATGTCACAGGAGATATAAAAGGGATTGAAAAGCTCTGGCTTCTTTATTGTTTATTTATTAAAGACAGAGTCCAGAATGACCCTCCTCTTCCAACCCTCTCTCACAGCAACAACACAGCTGAGGGGATCTCACAAAAAATGCCCAAAATGCTTGATAATATTTCATTTTGAAACTAAAAGATATATTCAGTATATAAATTATGTTTCCTAAAGAAAATTCAGCGTATTTTAGGAATATTTGGATTAAAACATTTTTTTTTTTGAAAACTCCCACAAAACTTTATACATGATATATTTACTGAATTTAAAATAAAACTCTGCATTTGAACATAGATTATATAATGATTTCAACCTTCATTCTTTGTTTTTTATTTTCAGTTCGGAACACAGATATTGTCAGGTGTTTGGGGAATGAATATTAATTTTGTCTTGTGACATCCGAACTAACTGGTTATCCAAAAGATGGACGCTGGCAGGAGTCAGACGCTTTTTCTTGATAAAAAGTCAAAGAAACTCATTTATAAGATAACTGTCAAGGTTTGCTACTGTGAGGAGCACAGTGACGAAGAAGAGGAATTCAAACATATTGGCTTTAATCACACCCGGGGAACGGGGAAACACACCTAGCAAGGGATGACATACAGTATACAATTCCAGACAAAAAAGAACAGAATGGGCTAGAACTCAAATAGGGCAGATAATGAGGTGCAGACAGGTGAGGAGGATAACTAATAACAAGGAACACCTGCAACTAATAGAACTAAATGGGGACAGGAACAGGAAGGACCAAATAAGGGCAAGGAAGGCACATGGGGAGCAAAACACAGACAAAACAAGGAAAAAAGTCTGATAATAACATCCCCACAAGTTTGATGGTAGTTTTTATATATACTAATGGTATATATATATATATATATATATATATATATATATATATATATATATATATATATATATATATATATATATATATATATATATATATGTATATATATATATATATATATATATATATATATATATATATATACATACATGAATGAATTCTAATGAAACACTTTGTCACAAAAATATATTATGCTCCTTATAACAGGCTTAATTTTCTTAATCCAAAATATGATTTAATATTTTTTACTTTAGATTTAGGGGAAATAATGACCTGAACACGTTCTTCAAAAGATTCACTTCTGAACTAGTAATAGGGGACGTTGCTGGCGGGGTGATCTAAGTGACTGGGAAATAAGTCTTGCTGAGACCCCTGGGGTGGCTGCTATTCCTGGTGGATACATCTTTCTCTCTCTCCCTCTCTTCCACACTCTTGCTGATATAATGGCCTTAACTACTGCCAAAAATACTATGCTCACTATCACACCCTAAAGGGGGGCTCTCTCTCTCTCTCTCTCTCTCTCTCTCAGACACACACACACACACACCTGCAGCCAAGGCTCAGTGGATTCAAGTGGATTGTTTACAAAGACCCAGTTGCTGCAGGGTTGTGCAAAGTCTACATACTCGAAAATAAATCACCCAGACACTTAGAAGAAGAGACAGACAGAAAGAAGTGCTTCTTCATGGTGCCTATACTAAAAAGTTACAGAAATAGTAATAAATAGCTTTTTCAAAAAATGTAAATGTACTCTTTTTTTACTTATCCAATAGAAAACCACCTGGTTACAGAACAACTGCAGTTACAGCGTGTGGGTATATTTCATATTTAGATTTGTTATTCATTAATATTCATATTTATTTAATTAAAATTTTATAAATGTGTTGTATGCATTGTATCTCCATTTGTATTGTGCTCCAAACAATGTGGAATAAACACGATAGTGAGACCTTTCAGACCAGTTTTTTTAGACGTGACTAAGGGGAACAAAATATAATGTATTTTACAAAAAATATATTTTCTTGATAATTTGGCATCATTAAAGAAAAAGAGTGCTTGGGAAATTATTATAATATAATTTAAAATCTTTTGTCTTGTGCTCCAAAAAAAATGTAATGGAAAAAAACAAAATATTCAAAAATTTTTTTAGAAGAATAAATATATACACAATATATATTGGCTTAAACAGTTAGCTTTATAATAAAAATAACACATAGTTTCCCCTTATTTAGCTACTTGTGCGTGTGAGATAGACGACAGGTTGTCCAATTGTGAACTCTAAGTGATCCACTCAATCCCCCAGCAGCCTCTCTGCCTCTGGTCACGGGCTGTGGCGTTGCTGTGGAGACAGGCCATGTACTGTATATGATGGATGATTGGTTTCCTCCCATGTTGCCCCTGCACAATGCTGTTACTATGATAAATGGTACCCTAGGTAACAAATCTCTACACGTCCTTATGGCAGCGGACCACGGAAAAAAACAAACAGCACTGCGGGATGGGTCACGGCCCCTCCTCTCATCTCACACACTCAACTATACAGGAAACCACACACACACACACCAATAAATAACTGCAGGACACTCACTGAATTCAATCTAAATAAAGAAGCCCAGTGCTTTGTCTGCAAACAAAAAATAGTGCTGTTTTCAGAAAATAATCACCCACAAACCGAAAGCTTTTGTCGCTTTATTAAAACACACATTTAAGTTCTCCTAAAAACGTGCACACTGTTCATCCCACATCCTCCCACATCTCGCCTTTTGCTGACACACTCAAAGGAGTACTACTTCTAATGAAGTTTTCTCCAAAAATAACCTTTACAAATAGAATGATGGATTAGCACTGGCTCTCTACTGGGATTTTCAAGATTACACGTGCATAATTTTTTTTCAGAGTGTTAGATTGGGTACCGCTATCCACAGAACACGTGCCTAATTAAGGAAAGGGGAATGACCTTATTAGAAAACATGAGTCCATCCGCCAGTCACTGCGGTGTAGAGTTTGACTGACAGCTCAAACTCACTCCTACGGGCAATTTACCAGCTTTAAAGAGCCGTGGCACATCTGATGTGGAGGTGGACGGCAGACAAACAACAAGAACTGTCCTTGTGACTATTTTGTTTTTTGTTTTTTACAAAAGAGAAGGATGTTCCTTTGACACCAAAAGAAAACAAGTACAGTGACTCATGTCTCTGAAGAAGTTATTTTTACCTTCCAAACCAACAAAAGGAAATAAAAAGAAACAACATGGAAACATGTTTAAATGTGCCAGACATGGAAATTATTTGTATAGGTAGCTCAAAAACAGCTATAAATGGCCCATTCGGACTAATTTGGTCTTAAAGCCCTTCTTACAGTTTTTCTCAGTCGCTTTGGTACATTTCTCTAATCATTCTTGAGATTTGCAAAACAGTAAGTGCATTTCTCAAAACAACTCGTACAAATATCAAAACACAATGGATGACCTGCAAAAGCCAGTCTCTTGCTCAAAATCCTTAGTTCATCTCTCAAAAATAAATATCTGTGTCAATGAACATGTCAGTGCCATCAGAATGACAAGTCCTTGTGTCATAGTTTACGGATAAGACAGTCAAATTGCTTAGTCATGTTGTCAATTTAACAGTGGAGGGATGTTCTGATGTAAACTACTGTATTGAACAGTATGCCATATGCTTATGTATGCCATATATCCATTTCAAAACTACACATTTACACATTACTGTTTGTGGGATGTTGATTGAAAGAGACTGGATAGAATTCCCAGTTACACTTTTACTAGTGGTCTGACCAAAAAAATAAAAAAATAAAAAATACTTTTACAATGCCATTGTGATATAGAAAAGGAAATATGGGAACAAAGATGAAAATAATTCCATTTTCAGAATTTGTAACTCTTGTGTTGTCCTTTGTCTATACAGTATAAGCTTTCCTACTGAAGATTCATGAGATGAACCTTTGAGCTATTTCAGAGAAATGGTTTATCATTGGTTTATCATCTACATTCTCTTCATTAGTAAAGATTCACTTGCACAATTCATGCCAAATTGACAAAACATCTAATAATAGTGTGTAAAAATACAAATAAAAAGTGTGCTTGGCAGTTTATGACAACTAGATTAACCATTTTGCATTTAATGACTTATACGATGAACTAAAGACTAGATGTTTTGAGGGGTAAGACTGTTGCACAGAAAACTGTATAATACATTTTGAGCAACATGACATTAGCAACTGATAATGTAGGAAACCGCAGATAAATGTGCGTAATCAATTGCATGAATGTACAATAGCAATCGCAACTTGTTCAAAAGAATGAGAAACTGGTTTTATGATGTGTATTAATGACTAGATGATGTGGAGGTTGTACAAGTAGTTTTGAAAATTTCATTTCTGTTTTGAAAAATGCACCAAAGTGACTGAGAAAAACTGTAAAACTTAATATGAACTTTTTTTTTTCATTTTGCAGTACAAGACGTTTTATAGAGGGCCGTCGGAATGACAATGTGATGTTTATTATGACAATTTATTACTGAAGTTAAAACAGACACCGTGTGATTACGTTGTTAAATGTTGACTGCTATTAGTGCATGTTGAGTTGTGATGCTCATGCAAGTGACAAGAGTTCAATTTTGGCTTAATATACCATTACTCTTAAAAGCTGTAAAATAATAAAATTAAACAATCCAAAAGTAAATTAGTCTAGAGATAAACTCATTTATACAGTTATAGTCACGCTTTTAAAAAAAAAATTAATAAAAAGATGTAACAATAAAAATGAAACAAAATAAAAATATAAATGTCTAGAGAGAAACTCATTTATATAGTAGTAGTCAAACTATTTAAAAATAAAATAAAATAAAAAGCTGTAACATAATCAAATTAAACAAAATAAAAATACTACTGAGTCTAGAGAGAAGTAGTCAAAAGATCAAAAGACAGAAAGATGGACAGACAGAAAGACAGTCAGACAAATGATCACAACAACAGCAAGATATGTATCAGTCTGTCACAAACTAAGACTGTCAGCCAGTGAAAAAAAGATCACATCTTCCATGTACCGTTGTCCAAAGTTATTTTTGTTTATTTTCTTATTTCTTGTTTGTCGAAAAAAAAGAAAGTATACATATACTTATTCACTTAATTATTTTACCAATCTTATTTTGTTTTATGTACTATGTAATTGTTTATTCCTTATTCATATAATGTACAATGCTTTGGCAATACTGTGCAAGTCATGTCAATAAAGCTCCTTTGAATGTGAATTAGACAGACAAAAGATTGGAAAGACGGACAAACAAAAAGACATACAGACAGAAAGACGGACAAACGGATGGACAGACAGACAGACAGACAGACAGACGGATGGACAGAAAGATGGACAGAGAGAAAGATGGACAGACAGAAAGACATACAGACATAAAGACAGACTAACAGACGGACAGACAGAGAGACAGATGGATGGATGGACAGACAGACAAACAGAAAGACGGACAGACAGACAAACAGAAAGACGGACAAACGGTTGGACAGACAGACAGACAGACATACAGACAGACGGATGGACAGATAGAAAGACGGACAAACGGATGGACAGAAAGACAGACATACAGACAGACAGACAGATGGACAGAAAGACAGACAGAAAGAGAGACAGACAGATGGACAGACAGACAGACGGACAGAAAGATGGACAAATGGTCAGACAGACAGACAGACAGACAGACAGACGGAAAGAAAGACGGACAAATGGACAGACAGACAGATAGACGGACAGACAGAAAGATGGACAAACGGCTGGACAGACAGACAGACAGACAGACAGACAGACAGACAGACAGACGGACAGACGGACGGACAGACAGACAGACAGACAGACAGACTGACGGACGGACAGACAGACAGAAAGACAGACAGACAGACACACACAGACAGACAGACGGACACAGACGGACAGACACACATAGACAGACAGACAGACACACATAGACAGACAGACAGACAGACACACACACACACACACACACACACAGACAGACAGACAGAAAGATGGACAAATGGACGGACAGACAGACAGACAGATAGATAGATAGAAAGACACACACAGACAGACGGACGGACAGACAGACAGATGGCAGTCAGATAGACAGAGAGACAGACAAACAAACAGAGAGACAGAGAGAGAGACAGACAAACAGAGATACAGAGAGAGAGAGACAGACAGACAGACAGATACCAGACAGACAGTCGACAGATAGATAGATGGATAGAACGATAGATAGATAGATAGATAGATAGATAGATAGATAGATAGATAGATAGATAGATAGATAGATAGATAGATAGATAGATAGATAGATAGATAGATAGATAGATAGATAGATAGATAGATAGATAGATAGATAGATAGATAGATAGATAGATAGATAGATAGATGTTTTGGTAATAGGATTTTAGATGACACAAGTAGCCACCAATTAAACAGACTGTGCAGAATGTTAACTCTTTCAGGTCAGCACAGTATAAACATATTATTGTGAATTAAATGTATAACTTCTCTGATAACACTTATCTGTGGGTCAGAAGGTTCAGATGCATCCTGTGGGACTCTGCCTAGTGTGACTAAAATGGGATTATAGCACATTTAAACTTAATTTGAAGTTGGTAAGCCAGCCGCCACTCACTACAGACATGGCACTGAGAAATGTACACTAACCTCACAGAGACACACCAAGCAAAAATGAAACAAAACAGAGTGAGGGGCAGATTGAACCTGATGTTCCTTTAGCACAGCCTGCTGGGAAATCAGGATGCCTGCTTTCTAGAGCACATATCGTCCCTAGAGACCGTGTGTGCCTGTAAGTGTGTGTGTGAAGGAGAAAGTGAGACTTAGACAGAAACCTTGCTTGGGAGACTAAACAGAGTGTGTCTCTTTCTCACCCATACCCTCCATCCTCTACTCCTCTAACCTCTGATGTCTTTTTCTACTCCTCTTCATGTTCGGAGACACCACACACACACACACACACACACACACACACACACACACACACACACTACTGTTCCTGCTGGCCTCTCATGACTGCAACCGTGGGACAGCTGGAAAGATTGAAACCATATGCACATTGTGCAAGAGCTAGTGTGGGTGTGTATGAGCTGGAGAGAGGAGATCTTTATCAGAGGCATCTTTGTGGAATACGTTCTCATCTTTTTGCTGGGTGGGTGTGGGAGAGAGAGCGTGTGGGAGGAATAAACAGAATCAATCCAAGCGCTCACAGAAAGCCTAGGATTCAATCGTAGGTGAAAGTTCACTGACCTCCAGGTCAGGCAGAAAGACGTTTAAAACCAGGGTGTAAGCATTCTGCATGCGACTGGTACTGTTCAGATAGCGGCACACTAACGGTTCAAAGTTTGGACACACTTGACTGATTCAGACCAGCCAACCTTGGGAAAATATTCAGAGTATTCCACAATTCACAGAAACAACTGTGTGTGTGTGTGTGTGTGTGTGTATGTCTATGAGGCAGAAGTAATGAAGCATTTGTGTGTTTTTAGTGAGGGTCAATCTACCATACAAAAAGGTCATCCCTGTGTGTGTGTTTCTGTAGTACCCCACAGAGCTCTGACCCCGTGTCCTAATTTTATTTCATTCATATACTGTATTAATCAGTCATTTCTGTTTTTTTCTTTTGCATCTACGATTCTAGGCTATGATATATGGTGACGCTATGTATTATCATAACATACTGTCCTACACTCTCACACACAAGATAACCGTTTTTTTTTTTCTTTTTTTTTTTTGTGGACATTTTCTAAAATAATATGGTTCTGGACATGTACCCTGTCAATAGCAGTATTCTGTAAAGTACAAAGTAAGTGCAAATGAACATGGTAATATATCTGTATCATGCTATAAGGTGAAACTTATAAAAAAATATATGGACATTTAAGTAACAGTTGAAAATACATAAAATCAGCAAGAAGCATTACATTGATCAAAAGTGACTGTAAAAACACTTATGATGTAAAAAAAGATTTCTATCACAGTTACCACTAAAACATTAAGCAGCAGAACTCTATTTGTGTTGCTTTTCAACATTAATAATAATATCAATATGTTTCTTGAGCAACAGATCAGTAGATTAGAATGATTTCTGAAGGATCACGTGACACTGGAGAATGAAGTAACGGTGTTGAAAATTCACAGAAATAAATTATATTTTAAGATATATTCAAATAGAAAAGTTATTTTACATTGACATATTTAATGATTCATATTGAACTGTAATTTTGATCAAATAATTGCACTTTTGCTGAGCATAAGAGACTTCTTGAAAAACATAAAAATAATAATAATAATAATAATTGACCGACCCCAAATTTTTTAACAGTACAGTATATAATTCACTTATTGTGACACTGGGGTTGATACAGTATATTGTATCTAATGTAATAATATATATATATATATAAGAGGGAAATTTTATTACAGATGCATGCACTTTATTTCACGTCTTCTGAACCGTTGACAGCAAACACCCGCTTACCCCCACTGAAAGGCTTGGAAGAGCAAGGAGAATATTTAATATAACTCTGATTTAATTATTCTGAAAGAAGAAAGTCACATACACCTTCGAGTGTGAGTAGAACATGGACGAATTTAAATGTTTTGGTGAACTAACCCTTTAACACCTTAAGGCCAATGCGTTTTATAGCAGCACCACAGTAGTATGCTGACACTACACCGTGTTCCCACCACAGCACTTTTAAATGGCACACAGTCATCTTCAACAATACGCTTTTGTTTCTCTTTGGTATAAAGAATGAACAACATGTTCAATACAGCTGCCAAGGTCTAATACAAGAGGGCAGCTTTTTTGAATAAGACAATTTCTCATCATGACAACTTGGCCATGTGCCTGTGTCATTTGTCCAACATCCTGTCACTCACCTGCCGGTCCAGAATACCGCAGGCTCACGGCTCTTCTAGTTGACTTTTTGTTCTGCAAAACAAGCAAACAGGGAAAAAGTCACATCTACTGCACAAGACCCAACTTTTTGCATCCAACTCTCAATATCACTTTCATTTGGTGCCTCTTTGAATGGCGCCAACTGATTTCTCTGTTTTGTGAGCTTGAAACTTATTTGCTTCTAAAGAAATTGTCAAAAAATGAATAAAAAAAAAACCAACAGGCCACATTTATTTCCTAGTCAAAAGACTTTTATGTGCTTCTCTCTCGCCCTTTTTCAGTCTCGCATTCTCTCTCTGGCCTTCCCCTCCTTTTACACTTCTTTTCTTTGTGTCTGAAGTGAAGTCTGACCAAAATACTGATGTCATGGATTTGTGCAGTGCATTTGGACACGCAGAATGACTTTCTGGCCTCTTTTTTTTCCCACCGCACTGCCAGCTCCTACTGCGCTCGGAGGCCGCTGAGAGAAAGCAGGCCCAATTACCAGAGCAGGGGGGCTTAGTGAGCACCACACCACAAAAACACACACAAACACACACACACGCACGCAAAACAGAGCGCGACAAGTTTATTCAGACGAAGCGGCCAGAAACTAGACTTGGTAATCAGGATGAAAGCTTAAAGAGACCTCAGCGAGGGAGGTTAAGATATTTAGCGTGATGGCTAATGACAGTGTGGGAACGGCTATAGGAATGTATGAGGAGAAAGAGGGAGGGAGGAGATATCCGATCGAATGGAATCAGCGCTCCATCAATCACTCTGATTAAGATGTCAAGCTGTCAATCATGAGGATTAAGCTGAGGGGGCTCATGCATATTCATCAACATCTTTAGGGTGGGATGTGAATATGTTAAGCTGTATTACAGAAGAGCTGAGACTGAAAGAGGAGGAGAGGTAATTAGTGGCCCACCATTCACCCTTAGACAAAAGCAGGGTTGAAATAGTGTTCTATTCAGCCTCAAGAAGCTAGTTGTTGAGATGTTTGTGTGCTATTCTGAACTGTGTGAAATTTGGTAAATAAAATGTATTTTGAGTCGAAATACAGGGTCAAAGGGTGAAAAAGCACTGTGACGTCAGAGCTGTGGTGTCGGGGATGGCGAGCTGTGGTGATGGTGTTGATTAAACATGGTCAAGCATGGCATGCAACTGATCCTGAGCACATTCCTAAAGATCCTCGAACAAGTTCCTGTCACTGTCCATTGGATGTATTTAACTACCGAGAGGGATGTGTTTCAGGGTGTTGTGATCTTGTGGCTAAAGTGTTTTGAGTGGTTACAAGATGAAGTCAGGAAAAGGTTTCTCCTTGCAAGGGCCCCTTTCTGAAATATAAAAGCATCTAAATATTTGTATGCATAAAAAGCCATTTAATCCATGTGGGAAAAAAGAGTAAGTCTATTATAAGCAACAGGTAAAAAAAACAAAACAGGTTAAAAAAATGTAAATTGCTATGCACATTTTGAAGGCTACTGAACTCAAAGCACATTATTAAAATATAATCTGGAAAATAAATAAATAAATAAATACACACATAAGAAAAAAACAAAACAAATGTGGTTATGTGCTGTACTGATGCCAAAGTACATTCTTAAAATGTTAAATGGAAAATAAGTAAATAAATAATGCTGAAAACATGTCGAACATAATAAAAGCTGTTGAAATACATTTTGTAAAATATTTTTATTTAATATATAAAGGCAGATATTTTATCATGCAGTATAAAGACTCATTTATACTGTTTTGGAAAACAGTTTGTGTAATATTACAAACATTTGCTTTTTTATAGTGAAATACTTAATTGAGGCCAAAGAACATCATGCAAATAATTATAAATAAATATGTTCAAGATAAAATTATTATAAAAAGCAGGTTGTTAAAATCATTTATATTGTTATATACACTTTTGAAGTCTACTGAAGTCAAATCACATTATTAAAATATTATCTGGAAAATAAATAAATAAATAATATTGTATAGATAAAATTGGTAGTTATGTTAACATGTTCACTTTGCCAGCTGTAATAAATAAATAAATAAATACAAATTGTTGTTATACTGTATACTGTTTTGAAGCCAAAGCATATTATCAAAATATTATCTTAATAAGTAGTGCTGTCAAACGATTAATCATCATTAATCACATTAAAAATAAAAGTTTTTGTTTACATAGCATATGTATGTGTAGTGTGTATATTTATCATGTTTATATAAATACACATGCATACAGTATATATTTTTTAAAATATTTACATGTATATACATTTATATATTTAATAGAAAAACAACATTTTTCTTAAATATATACATGCATCTGTTTGTATTTACATACAGACAATAAATATACACAGTATTCACACATATATTATGTAAACAAAATCATTTATTTTTCATGTGATTAATCGCGATTAATCGTTTGACAGCACTAAAACAAGTAAATAAATTTAGCAATATTATCACAATTGTGTTAAACATACATTTTTTGCTAAATCTTTTTTGTTATCTCAGGTTATCCATGGACCCTCCTGGTAGTCCTTGACTAGAATTTGAAAACTAGATATTCAGGTCCCTAAGGCTCTGCTTTATCATTTAATTTGAGTATGACCCATTGCCAAGAAAAATAATAACAACAAGCCACACAATGTGAAGTATCAGCACAGCAAAATGTAAAGCATAAAAAGTCAAAAGTTTTCATAAGAAAGAACACCATTGAAAAAAGCTTTCGACAGTCTGAACCAATCAGGTCAACCACTTAGTGAGAATCTTTGTAAGTGTGTTTCTCTGCAGCAGTGAGACATGTTAAGGTGACATTGACGGGAGGCACACGCTCAGCCATCATTCAGCATCCTTCCCTTCAGCCATAAGACCACACTGACCCTCTCTCCTATTCATCTTTATACATCTGTCTCTGTCACTCCATCACCCTCTCCTCTAATCCACCACTCATTTTCTCTTCCCACTTAGGTTTTCCACCATACATGACCCCCCTTTTCTTATTCTTTCTTCTGTTGTGTTACTTTGTCTTTTCTTCTCCTCTGCTCCCTCTTCTATCTCGCTCTTGTCAGATGTTGAAAAGAGCCCCACACTGAGAGAAAGTTAACCACCGTAGATTAAATTAAACCCCATCAAGTAGAAAGCAGACACCAAACACCCAATGCAATATTAAAAGGCTGCACACAAGGGAGTGTGTGTGCGCGTGTGAGTCACTCTCTTCAGTCATACTTGAGCTTTCTTCTCTGACTAATGTAAATCAATGATGTAAAATGGCTGCTTCCCTCACTACAGCTTCAGTGACAGCAAACAGGTCCAACCACAGACCTGCTGTCGCCAAGGTGATGGATAGGTGAGAGAAAACTGATACAGAGGCGGCTTTCATCTCCCTCTCTTTCTGTCTGTCAGCCTTTTCCATGCGTCATGATTACTCTCCTCTTTTTCTTCATCTCCCACTCTATTTTTGTGACCTACGTCTGTAATAGTGTATTTGGGGAAAATCACACCTAGCGGAAATGTGATATAATAACCGGAGGAAGATCTCTTAACTGTTTTGATAGAATTTAAACTGGATTACAGGGGGAAAAAAAGCACAAACATGGTGGATTCTGTTATCTGCTATTCTAATTCTAAAACACAAAGCAAAACAAAAAACAAAGCAAAAACAAAATAGAACATAAAAGCTAAGCAAAAACTAAATAAAAAAACTAAACATAAAAGCGAAGTAAAAGAACAAGCAAAGAAAAACAAAAAGGAAAGCAAATCAGAAAAACAAAGCAAAGCAGAAAACTAAAAAAAAAAAAAAAAAAAAAAAAAACACACAAACAAATGCAAAGCTAAGCGAAAAACTAAACAAAAATAAAAATACAAAACAAAAAACAAAAATGCAAAGCAAAAAGGAAAAACTAAGCTAAGCAGAAAACTAAATAAAAAGCAAAGCAAAAAAAGTAAACAAAAACAAAAAACAAAAGGAAAAGCACAACATAACACTAAGCAAAAAAAAACAAAAAAAAAACAAGCAAAGCATAACATAAAAGCGAAGCAAAAATGAAAACAAAACATCAAACTGCAAAGCAAACCAAGACAAAGCAAAGTAAAGTGCATAAAAGCAAAGCAAAACAAAACACTACATGCAAACATGGTACAGTCTAGAGACATCAAAACCATCGTAAATGGAAAAAAGTACAATAAGATCAAAGTTATTGAACAGTTAAGCACTGTATTTATTTATCTGATTTTAATATTACATTTTTTTTTACTATGACTAACAAGGTAAATCTACAGCATCTATAGGATAAATTCAGTCTCAGCTAAAGTTTTGACTTCAGTTGGCATAAGAACATGACTGCTGTTTTGCTGCTATCTTCTTTATCTGAATCCCTTCCCTCCCATGACCTTCAGTAATCTCTGAGATCGTGGATTGGCCCTGATGTACAACGTGATCGTTTTTTTCTCATTACGCGGCCCACCGCTTGGTGTAATTTATGCTCTTATTCATATTCCGTGTGAAGCGCTTTTAATCACCACGCAGCATGCAGCTGCTTCACATAACTATTGCAAAGATGCAATTAATTCCTGCTGTTGCCCGGCTTCCTCAACAAGCCAGAAATTAATACAACACTTAAGAAATACTGACTCATTTGTTCGGAGAAGAGAGGAGAAAATGCACACAAAAAAGTTACAAGTGATTAACAGCCCATCAACTGCATGAGAACGACCTGAGTAAAGTATTTTAAAGTAAAGTATTAGTAGGTAAAGGACTGACAGGTCACATGCATTATATTTTACATTATTTTCGAATAGATGAGGTGTTAGGGTGCCTTCAAAGTCAGTGTGGAACAAGTTTCCTTGTCTTCATACACAGACTCTGCCTGTTAAGTCACAGAGAGATTTTAGACACATGGTAGTTGAGAGGAGAGAGGAAATGGTAGGAGGAAAAAGAGGGACATGATATGAGCTGGAACTGAGCTTGCAACCCTTTCATTGGTTTTCGTGTCTGGAGCAGTAACCACAGGGGCACTGCTCCAACCTATATTATATTTATCAAAAAAGATACAGGCTAAAATGTCTGATATGCTCTGTCTCTCTGTCTGGACAGTAGACCTGTCAGGCCTCTGGGGTTTGCTGTGATGCGTCCATGCTCCCAGACTTAGATTAATAATTTAGATAGTTGCTGAGCCTGGTAAGACAAGCTGATGGCCGCTGGTCCGTGGGGCAATTTAAAAAAGTAATGGTGAACCACACCAGAGCCCCTGCCTGTGTTCAGAGGCTGTAAAAAAATGTGAGTGTTTTTAAGCCTATGTGCAGTGGCAGACTAGTGAAGCTGTAATTTGTTACACGTCAGTGAGAAAAATACACTGAATATATTTATAAACTGAATATATTCCTTTGATGCAAAGCTGAAGTGTCAGCATCATTAGTGTCACATGATCACTCATATGTGCTGATTTACTACTCAAGAAACATTTATTGTCATAATTTTTTGTGGAAACCGTGAAAGAATCTGATGAACAGAAAGGTCAAATAAACAGCATTTATTCGAAAAAAAAAAAAAACCTTTCAAGTTTTTTATTCTTATTGAATAAAAGTATTCAGAAATCTTACCCCAACCTTTTGAGCAGTGTGTATATTGCAAACGTATTAATAACCCCTTCATTTTTTCCATGCTTTGTGTTTTTGTTGCCTATGTTAAACTTCATCAGACCAGAGGATCTTGTTTCTTACAGTCTGAGGGTCCTTTCGGTGTTTTTTATTTATTTATTTATTTTTTTGGCAAATTCCAAATGGGTTTTCATGTGTCTTCAGAACCGAGTCTGCCCACACTGCCATAAAGACCAGATTGGTGGAGTGATGTTTGTTCTTCTGTAGGTTTTTTCCATCTCCATATATGAGTATGGAGCTCAACTAAAGTGACCATCAGCTTCTTGGTCACCACTCTAACCAAGACTCTACTCCAATGATTGCTCTTGGAAGAGTTCTGGCTATCCAAAACTTCTTTCATTCAGGATAATGGAGGCTACATGCTTCTCTGAACCTTCAATGCAGCAATTTTTTTCTGAGCTCTTCCCCAGATCTGTGGCTAGACACAATCCTGTTTCTGAGCTCTATATACAGGCAGTTCTTTTGACTTTAGGCCTTGATTTTTATTTTTAATATGCCTTTTTAAGCTGTTAGACCTTTTATTACTGACAGATATGTACCTTTCCAAATCATACCCATTCAGTTGGATTTGACACAGGTCAATTCCATTTAAAATATATTAACATCTACAAGCGATATGAATGCTCCTGAGCTAAATTTCAAATGTCCCAGAAAAGAGTATGCATGCTCATGCAATGTAATAATTTCTTCTTCTTCTTTTTTATTTTTTAAATAAATTTGCAAAGTTTTTATGAAAGCTGCTTTGGCATTATGGTCTAAGATTAAAGTGGACAAAAACTTAAAGCAATACTTTAAAGCAGTTTAACATATGGCAGCAACATAAATGTAAACACAATGTGAAAATAAATAAAGATGAATAATTCTGTAGGGTATGTATTATGTATGTGTGTATGTGGGTGTGTGGGTGTGTGTGTGTCTATATATATATATATATATATATATATATATATATATATATATATATATATATATATACGTACACACATACCCTTAATGAGCATAAGAGACTTTCTTAAAAAACATTAAACTACTTACATAACACCTTAGACAAAATATCAAGCAACTGGCACATAAAAAATAAATAAATAAATAAATAAAATTTTTTGTTGGAACTTACTTCCCTTTTCTAAATCTTTAGTTTTTTCAATTTCTGTGCCCGAAAATGACTACTTCCGTTCAATATAATATCCAAAGAGCAGATTATTTTCTGCTTCCAGTGAAATTTAAAAATGTAGACCTGATGGGCCATCTGGTTCAATATTTTCTAATGCAAAGACAATTCAAGTGTTTTTAGGATTTAGTAAGGAAATTATCATCTATCTAAGAATATAAAATGGCATGATGTAGGTTTAGTAAGTCTTGGTTTTAACAAACACTTTGCCGCCCTTCCCCTGTAAGTCCTGAAATCAATTCAAGGAGAGTTGCAACCTTCAGGCAGCCTAGTTTTAATTCCATCTGTTATCCCTTCACTGTTTCTATTTCTCATCCACTCTTCATCCCTTTCTCCGAGTCAATTGATTCCAGAGGCCTTTCAAGCACCCAATTAAACCCCGTTAGACTAGTCCAGTAGAGCTGGTTTAATGAATGCCAGCCTAGGCTGCTCTATGATAATCTCTCCTCCTCTCTGTTTTTCCTATCCATCCTGTGTAAACTTTAAATAATCATGCTTGAGTCCAAAATTGAAAGTCATTGATCAATTCATCTTGTAGCTGTGAACCAACATAAAAGCAAGTGAGTGGAAGATAGAGTGTGTGAGGGAGAGAGAGATTGGAAATTAGTTTGGCAAAATCCAATCTCAGGAACATGTAACAAACTGCCAGATCTTATTTAAAAAGCAGAAATGGTCCTATCAACACTTACTCTGGAAATAGATGAGAAAGAGGGGGAAAACAGATGAGGAAAGAGGGGATAAACAGTAGAGAAATCCCACAAGAGCAATCATCTTACTGACCTTCAAGTGCCCGACCACACACACACACACAGACGAGCCAAGCAATCAGTCACATGTAAGAGGAAAATGGATGGAGAACTGATTAGCATAAAGCTATAGAAATGCTACAACAGAGTGTGAGGGTGGTGAGGCCATTCAATGCAAACACAATTTAGAGGCTTGTACAATTTTCTCCTGATCTAAAAGGCTGATCTACAAACAAACATGCACAAGGGCAGTAGAGGTCCTGTTGGAGCTTATCAGAGGCCTGACATCTTCATGAAGCCTCACACATGCACACACACAGACACCTTGAATGTTACACTGTAGATTTCATTTAACAAACCGATGCAATCTTTTTTGACAAACATGACCCATTTTGAACTCATTTATGTTTAACTCATTCATGAAGGATAAACTTAGCAAGCATTGCTCAGAATAGAAAACATTCACATGATTCAGTTCTCAGAGCCTCAACATCAGCAATTAGCAGCGTTTGCTAGGGTACATCACTATTGTTCTCACTCATAATTAAAGTTAGAGAATCAAACTAAATATTAAAGTTTGGTGGGTAACTCGTCTCACACTGTTTATGGTGCAGACATGTGTAGCAGAGGTATAGACCCAGTGATCGGCTGGCGTTACCCATACAGGTGAAAATATCAGTGTTTGTACTTAATCATGATTGGTCAGTAGGTTATGTTTCATGAGCTAATTAGTGCCTATAATGTTGTGCATATAAAAGAAAGAAGTGTTTGGTGGCTTCGGATGCATCATCCTTTGTACTGCTCCTCTATGACGTGGTGCTTTGAGTGAGTGCTAGAAGTTGGGTTTTTTCAGGTTGCTCTTGAAAATGCCTGTTAAATAAAGAGGCTTATTACCTTTGTTTTTAAATAAGGACCTGCAAGCTGTAATCCTGTGTTGGGAGCAACCATGTGTATTGCAGCATTATACTGTTTTCTTGGTAGGTATGGAAAATTTTAAGTTAGTTTTTAACAAGGTTTTTATACATAACTTTTTTTGTTCAAATGTCCAGCAGGTTTGATTGCACATCAAAGGGTTTCCAATGATCTTAATTGAAGCCTAACAAACATCAAGTCACTGTTCTGCTCTGTTTTGTTATGGTTTTGTTATGGTTTTGTCTGGACTTCATCTGTTCACGAGTTATCACGTGAAATGAAACACTATCCAATCAGAAAGCGAGATGATGGAAGACGGAAGCAGTCATGGCTCAGCAGAAAGTGAAATTGACGTGGACAGCAGAGATGGAGAATCAGCTTGTTGATTTGTGACAACAGCATGAATGTTTATACAACGTGTTGTGTATGAAATCATTCCAAACACTATCAATGAAATTTCTTCCTGACTCTGGTTGAAAATCTGTTTGTGTGTGGTGTGCTGTCTTTGTCACATCATGACACACTATAGGACCAAAATGGTTAAATCTAGGATTTTTTTTTATCCTCATGTTTGTGGTCTATCACATTTTGTAAATCTTATAAGATGTAAAAAATCACTACATGATTGTGGATTATACTGCCCAACTATGTGAATTACTTCCATCTTCATTAACTTTGTGAAGCTTCTGTGCAATGGACTTGTAATGTAGTGACCAAAATCTCAAGTTTCTTGAAAATATATTTATATGTGTTTCAAAGATGAAAGAAAGGCTTATTGGTTTGGAAGGACATGAGGGTGAGTAACTGATGACAATTTTCATTTTGGGGTGAACTATCCCTTTAATGGCATGAAGCAATGCATTATTAAACACCCAGAACTCATTTTGCAAATGCCACATCTTAGCATCTGCATTGCACTGACAGGCCTCTACAACACCATCATGAAAGCAAGATTTGTATGGACAAGCCCCTCAGAAAATGTGAAAATCTAGTCAATTTAGCTGTTATCACAAGGTGCACAAACAGCTTTAATTTCAAGAATTCAGTTGTAGCTCACAGAAGCATGTGTGATGCGCCCCGCGGCGGGAGATTTGAGTGACGTCTGTGGAGGGAGAGAAACATCAATGTGCTTTCTGCAACTTTTTCCTGAAGCGCTTGTTTAATTTGATGATGTTAACAAGGCAAAAGTAGATACCAGATCTGTTTTCCTCCGAGCCATTTTTGTTGGAGTGTCAAGTCACCCGTGCAGCTCCTCAAGGACTCCTTTTAGAGCGTCAAGGTAACTGTCAGTCTTCGCAGGAAAGCACTACTGTAATTACCCAAATCACAGCGCTTGTGCTCACAGCGCTAATCCCTGTCAGTCAAACACAATCATTAAGCTTCCCTTTTTTACCCCTGCGCATTCATTTTGTTTTCTTTTATTACGAGCTCACTTTCATCTCCTGCTCTTGCGTTTTATCTGTTTTCCACAGTCTTTAGCGTGCAAGAATTAAACCTGCTGCCTTTTCATTGTATGCCGAGTAATAAACACAACAAGAGCTCCAATAAACCCGCTAAATGCTAGCAGGAGTTGTCCGAGAGCTTGAAATTGATTTGGCTGTATAAGTTGGAAATTTGGTTCGCGTATGCGATAGCATCTCTCGGGAAGACTCACATCCCAATAACAATCATTAAGAAAGTAGACTAACAACTTGACAGACAGACCATCATTCAATTTAGATGTGTATGTTTTTCCTGATGTTCTCACACGTAAACAAGGACTCATCACTAAACACGTGTACACACAAGGCTATGCGTGAGGTGTTCTTTTAAATGCGATTACGACAGTCACTTACAGCTCCGTCATGTCAGATATCGCTAATATTTGACAGCTGCATCAGTTTATATTTACATGTCCCTGCAGTGGATAAAATATCTCTGTCTCGCTCACTCACTTTCTGCTTCACATTCATTTTCAATTCTCTTTCTTCTCTGAAGGCCACTTCAGAGTATTAATGAGAGCATTTATTGCGAAGTTCTGCCTTTAAACATTCAGTATGTCCTTTGGTTCACCTGGCTTTGGCAAGACAGCACAAGTCTCAGGCCTACTGTCAAATGCGTCCTTCACTGGGAATTAAACAACAGACTTCACACTTCTTATTTAATTTTGCAGTCCATGAGTCAAATGTACCATTCAGTTAAATATTTAGTTCAGTTGGATGAGAGTGTACTCTGGTGCTTATTAGGTGTCGCGTGGGAATCAATGATTAACAGTTCTTAAGTCCAGTTGCATAATCTTGAAATAATGTTCCTTCTTTGAAATGATCCATGCAGTGCAATGTTAACAGAAACAAATAAGGGAGAACTCAAACATTTTTCATAAAATCAGCAGGTTTGGTCACATTTTCTTATGTGTTCGGTCTTTATCACGTGGAATGCATTGTTCTTCTCTGGAAGGTTCATTTCAAATTTAGTATGTGACTTTTCAGCCTAAACAGTCAGTCAACAACACATTACTACACACCTCATGTCTCCAGTTCTCCCTCAAACTCCCACTCTAATTGGCTTTTCAATGTCGCTTCACAGTGATGTATTGGTTCATGCAGCCCAATCAATGTTGGCTTAATTAAATCCCGTTAATCATCATCTTATCACAAATTATTCTCACAACTTCACTTTAAAGGCATGTTCTGGGCTCAATACAAGTTAAGCTCTATTGGCAATGTCCGTGGAATGCCAATTAATTAATTTTGACTTGTCCATAAGTTCATAGAAACAAATACAGAAATGTACTTAGAATGGAAATCTATGGGACAAAAACATTCTGGAGGCTTTAAAAATGAGATTAGTATTATTAAATTATTTATTCTGTATAAAAATTTATGTTGGGAATTGTAACGTTAGCATCCTTTCTGAGGTGAGTCTGCTGTATTAGTTTGATTTAATGCCATCTTGGCCCATAGAATCCATTGTAAATGCATTCTTGTTAATGTAATTTTGCTTGTGGTATGTCCACAATATAAAAACTTTCTGAATGTAAGTAACTCCTAAAACATTTGACATGGAGGCCCTTTTCTTGCATGAATGAGATATGAGCTTCTGAAATCTGTTCTATGATTCTGATGTATAAAAATGCAGAAAAGCTTTAGTGAGGGTTCGATTTAGGTGAAAAGAAATGTAAGAAAAAGAGGGAGTGTGATTATGCAACTAGCCATTTCCCATTGGATGTGTGAACCGCTCTTCTTTTTGACACTTTAATCAGTGTCAAATTTTAAATGTTAAATGTATAGTTAAGTAAACCCACACTCAAATGAACATGAGCCTTACATGTCACTGCTCAAAGGCTTCATTCTGAATCAGAATCAGAATCACGTTTATTGCCAAGTACTGTATGTATACACATGTACAAGGAATTTGTCTTGGTGCTTGACAAAGACAAAAGAAAAACAAGAATAAACAACAGAACAGTAAGATAAGCAATTTTAAAATAAGACAAGTAAAAGCTATACAATAAGAGCAGAGAGAAGAAAAAAATCAGGAAGATAAAAATATAAAATACAAAATAAACACATTAACTCTACATTTGTGCAGAATATGTAAGGGGGGAGTGCAAATGTTCACAGTTTAAACTTAAATTGTACAATCCTGAACATTGTGAAATGTGCAGCAAGGAGCCAGTGCAAAGTTTACAGTCTGGGATGTGGGAATATAAGAATATTGCAGCCGGAATTGTGTGTGTTAATGTAACACATGTGAAACAACACGTGTGTATGGTGTTTTTTTGTTTTTTTCGTTTTTTTTTTAAGTCAAGTGTAAAGTCAATGGGAGTGAGTATGAAGACCTGATGGGTCATAGGTATTGTTGATAAGGACCGTTGTGGATCGAAAGGTCCTGGTCCTGATGGACAGCAGTCTTCTGCCAGATGGGAGTGCTTCAAAAAGTTTGTGTCCAGGGTGAGAAGTGTCAGCCACAATCTTAACCGCCCGCTTCAGGGTCCTGGAAGTGTTCAGGTCCTGAAGAGATGGAAGGTTGCATCCGATTACCTTCTCAGCAGAGCAGATGACACGTTGCAGTCTGCCTTTGTCCTTGGCAGCAGCATACCAGATGGTGATGGAGGTAGTGAGAATGGACTCAATGATGGAAGTGTAGAAGTGAAGCATCATTGTCTTTTTATTTTATTTTTTGTCTTTCTGGCTCAATTCTGTAGCACTTTTTCACTTTTTTAAATTGAACTTTCCCCTCTGTCGTTCACATGCAGTCCTCATGACCAACAAAATTAGCCTTTCACACAAATTCAAAGAAAATCGGAGAAAGTAATTGAAGTGGAGCCCTGAGTGACTAAACAGAATTAAACAAAATGTCTTAAATTATCTTAGCTCTTCATAAAGCTATATTAGGTCAGGCTTATCTAATTGTGAGGTAGTTTTATTGGTAGAGCTAAATTGTAGGCATGTTAAGAGAAAAGGCCAGGATTGAGGGCCAATAAAGAGGTGGGCAGATAAGCGGGGAGACGAGTGAACGCAGTGATGTGTGAAATGAGAGAGAGAGAAAGCGCAGACTGACTTGACAAGGTGGCTTAAAGCCCTGACAGGTAGAATAAAGAAAAGAAAGTGAGCGCCTGCTCGAATCTCTCAAGATTAAATATGTTTTGGCATGATAAAGAAGGGCTTTTATCAAAGCATTAGTACAGATCACAATAGGTGTATCATTGTTAAGATGCTTTGACAATTTTTACATGGCTTTCTAGCATACTTTATTGTGATTGGACGGTTGACAAAAACCTGCCTCCTTAGTTACTGTTGCTATGTCCAACAATTAATGGCGCTCTCACGCTACACATCATGTTCTCATGTGTTAAAAAATACATCGAGGAGCAATGAGGGAAATGACAACATGCCAACAGAGAAGACAGCAGGTTACCTTTTTTATGAAATTAAGTCTCGCCTTTTGAATTTTGTACGAAATTCAAATAATATATACAATTATATGACATGACAAATCACTGTAGCGCCTCAATTAAAGTGGCACGTGAACCAGCCATCTCTTCCTCTTTACTAGTTATAGTGCAAAATAAACATGAATGAACATTAGAAGGTATTTTGTTTCAGCCATGGAAAGACATCATTACACACCATTTTTTTTAAGTTTTAATTTACTCTAGTGTCTGGTTTGTTTATTGGACAAAAAGAAAAGTTTCAGAATTATGATTGGTCCATCTGAATTCCCTTCTGGCCTATTATGTAGCCGAGGAACTGAACTGTGGGGCGGTGGAACTCGCACTTCTCCAGTTTGAGGTAAAGGTGGTGCTGACAAAGCCTCTGAAGGACCTGCTTAACATGGTGGTGATGGTCGGCTAGATTCCGGGAGTAGATGAGGATATCATCAATGTAAACGATCACAAACTTGTGGAGGAACTCCCAGAACACCTTGTTCATAAATCCCTGGAAGACTGATGGGGCTTTGGCAAGGCCATACGGTATAACAAGTTACTCATAGTGGCCAGAAGAATTCCTGGTTAAGAGCTTCCTTGACATACTCCTGCATAGCCTTGCGGACAGTGGGTAAACTTTACCCTTGGAGAATTTATTTCCAGGCAGCAGATCAATATCACAGTCCCATGGCCAATGAGGTGGTAGACAGGTGACTGCTTGCTTACTGAAGACATCCTTGAATGCCACGTAATCAGATGGGATGGAGGGAGTTCCACTTGATTCAGGACATTCAATACGCGTGGAAGTGATCTGGAAAGCTGGTGGCATTTGGAGTGGACGTGAAAGTGCAGTTAGGCAGTGTTGGTGACAGTTCGCTCCAGCGAATAACCATACAGGAGTCCCATTTGATCTCTGGAGAATGGAGAATGAGCCAGGGGCGTCCCAGGGTGACGTCCACCTTGGGTCCCTCCCGTGGCTTTTAGCATTAAGCTCTCCAATCCAACAGAATCATCATAAATTTCCATTTGAGGAATCCAATCGTTGCCTGTAGGTGCTGAGAAGAGCTACTTCATTCCATCTGCTAGCTGTCGCCAGAGTTCGGTACTGCATGGTGTAGTTGTTGGTGGAAGATGCACCATGATGCAACTGCCTGAACTGGTCTGAAACAGAAAGCTCTCTTGTAGCGGAGCCAAACATCTCCTTGAAGTGGTTAGTGAAAACCTCTTAGCATTTAATTATGATGTCGTTAGCATTCCATATTGCTTTTGCCCATGATAATGCATGACCAGAAAGAAGAGAAATCAGGAATGCTACCTTAGAGCGCTCTATGGTGAATTATTTCTATATACAGCGCCACTTGAAGGAGGAAGCCACCACATCCAGCTGGTCCCCCCCACCCCCCTTAGGAAGCAGGCATAACCATGGGACTGGCAGAGGCAGATTGGGGGCTGGGGGCTGGCATGAGAGAGGCTCAAAGAGTGTTGACCAGCTCCTGCAGAACGTCGACATGATCCATGGAAGTGGCAGTGTCGGTCCAGTCTTCTGTCACAAATCGAGCCAGAAACGATGGGTAAGAGGATTAACAAGGTGATTTATTAACAGATTTGAATATGGATCGAATCCATAGGAGGAGCAAATGGCAGTTGAGAATCTTGAATATTGAGACAGTTCAATGGGTCTTAGCTGAAACTAATGAAGGGTATCATTACAGGATCGTCAGAGACAGGGAACCAGGAACTTCGGAGAACAACGAATGAGAATAACACAGTTAAGTACACAGAGTCAGGATACAGTTCGAGTTGGTGAATGATAGACCAGATGCTGAAACTTCTTCTTCTTCTTTTTTGGTGTTTATTGGCGGTTGGCAGCCTAACTGACTGGTTTATTACCGCCACCCACTGTAATAGATTTATGGAAGCTGAAACACTGTGGTGAGAGTGGCTTTGTACCTGACTTGATAATTGAGTGCAGGTGCGGGTGATCAGTAATCCGATGACAGAGATCGGGTGTGAGTGGGAACAGGTGACTGTGATGGTGGAAGTGGCTGTGACTGTGAAGATTCCCTGACACGTCACAATTTCATCTTTAATTTCAAAATAAATATAAGAACTACACTACCAAGAATCCTGAATAGAGATTGGCCATTCAGTAGTTACTTAACAAAAACTGCACTAAAAGAGCTCAGCAGCATCCCCCTATTAAGCATTGCATTGCATATTAAGCATTGCATATTTTAATATTTTGCAATTAGCAACAAATATATTGTATGTTATATTCTATGTTATACAGTACTTTATATCATACTATCTTTTGATATATATATTTAAATATATTGTTTTCATATGTGGTCAACATGGCAAGTTTCTCGGGAACCAGTTGTGAAATCTGTGCTGGGGAAATTTTCCTCACACAAAATTACAGATCCCATGGATTCCTATAAAAATTAATACATTTTTCATTCTTTATCAACATCAGAAGATTTTAAGTACCCAATATATGTATTAAAATCTATCTATTTTTATTAAATAAAATGCTATTATTTGATCCATCTAGCCTTTCTGTCTTTATTTTGCACATTACAAATGACACATTTGGAGAAAAAAGGAAGTAGGGACTAAACGGTCAAAGGCAAACAGCTGATGTGTGTATCCCACTCGATTCTTAAGGCAAGGACAGATCTCTCTCCTTCTCTCACTGCCAGACTGAGCAAGAGTGTATGTATTGAAATACACATGCAAAGACAAGCACTTGATATATGCAAGTATGTATGCACATTGATGCAGGTACTGGGGACAATCCAGTGGAAACGTGAGAGGCAAATGAAATGGAAACACCTAATAACCCACAGCTCTCCACATGGACAGAGTGTACTGTATGTGTGTGTTTATAAGGAGCGGAGAGTGAGCGAAGTGCTGGAGAACATCATATGCCTGCGTACCTGTGGCAAGCATGGAATATTTCAACAAACAAGGAACAGGCCTTCTGTATGAGCTCCTGTGTGTGTGTAAGTGGTGGCATAAAGCCAAGCCCTGACTGATGTTCCATTTTGAAAACATTTATGTTGACCTGCTAATGGCAACCATGCTGTCGTTCAAAGAAAGCGCTAAAGAAACAGAGAAAGACACAGAATTCAAAGACACTCTTACATATAAAGCTTCAAATTAGGACCAAAGGGCTTTACCAGTCTGATGTCATTGGAGAACTTTTTTAGTTTCAACAAAGAACTTGTTATTCTCCAGTTCTTTAGAAAACTGTCTGTGTACTGGTGTTTTAAAGAACTTGGAAACAAATGCACTGATCTAAAGAGCTTACAATGTAACATTAATAAGATTTAAACGTCAAAAATCTTCAAACAACCACAGATAACCCCTATCTAGCCAAATGCAACCCAACTGATTTTTAAGAATACACTAAGTTAAAGGGACAGTTCACCCAAAAATGAAAAATTTGTCTCACCCTCAGTTTTTTGCAAACCGAAACGACAGAAGAAAATGCACATTTTTGGGTGAACTATTCCTTTAAACACTGTAGCTACAACTAAATAATTAATCAGTAATTTATCAGCCTGAAAAGCCTTCATGTAAACACCTGAATAGATGCGAAAATTAAGGGTGTCAACTGCATCTTTTTTTATTATTATCATAATTTGAAAATAAAGAGCCATGTTTACCCATTCTAGACCACCAGTTGGAACTCTCTTCAAGACTTCAATGTGAACACCCATTGTTATGTCAGGCTAACATCGTTGCATAAGAAATAATCATGACATGTAGAAGTTTTCAAAAATTTGAAATATTGTCATTGTCAATGTCATTATTGAACTGGCAATAATGATATTGGTTGCACTTTATTTTACAGTACGTGTACTAACATGTACTTATAGTGTACTTACAGTGTATTTATCTAAGAAAGTTCTGGCAATACAAGGTAACTACATGGGGTAGGGTTAGGTTTAGGGGTAGGTTCAGGGTTAGTACCTAGTTATTACATAGTTATTGTAATTACTTTAATAAGTACATAGTATGTACATTAGGAACAGGACTGTAAAATAAAGTGCTACCATGATATTTATGCTCTCTGCATCTCCGGTGACAGTTCTGAACACAGCACTGCACACTCTGCATAAGCTAACATTTGTTCATGTAATGAATATACAAATGAATATGTGAATCAGATTGCAGAATTAAGGGTTCATATAAACAGAAGTTTCAAAATCTGAAATTGGATTCGGATTGATTAAAATTGGTGCATCTAAATATACCTAGTGATCATGATTAATCACATCCAAAATAAAAGTTTTATTTTACATAAAATATGTATGAGTGCTCTGTTTATTTATTATGTAGATATACATACACACATATACAGTATATATTTTGGAAATATATATATATTATATTATATATAAATATATTAATTATATTAACCATTGTTTTTAATATACATGCATGTGTTTGTAATTATATATGAATAATAAACATACACAGTACACACAAATACATATATTATGTAAAACAATTTTTTTGATGCAGTTAATCACTATGAATCATTTGACAGCACTAATAAATATATAAAACCACTTTAAGCTTCTAGACAAAAAATTAAGTCAAAGCTGTGCCTTTCAATAAATCCTTTCATTTCCACTTAACAAAATGGGGAAAGCACCTTGTGACATCATCACGCTCTGAATAGAGAGCAGGTTGAAGCTGTGGTTATCACAAAGCCCGCAAGTGTGTCGAAACCTAAATCCCACATACAAGCTTCCAGGAAATACGGTCTTTTAGATACATGCACACACGCAAACATCCAACACACCCCCACACACTCCTGCTGTTAGCACAAAGAGTGTAACGGGGTGAAGACCTGATGAATACAGAGTTCCAGCTACATGCTGTGCACTTCAATTCCAGAACAAGGCTTGAGGAAGGCAGAGAACAGAGGGCATCATCCCTCACCTCTGCACTGTGTGTATACATAGATGAATACAACTCCAGTTTCCTAAAACTCAGGAAATTGTCTATTTTGGGAAGTTGAAATCCTGGATCAAGCCTGATCTGTTCTGCTTGGACGAACCCAAGAGCTGGCAGCAAGCTGTGCCAGCCCATGTATAAAGAGGGTACTGGCGAGTGTTTACTGATTTGGAACGTCACATGTCTGCAGAAATTATTAGATCTTTGTGCTTCTATCATAAGATGTGTTATTCTGGCGTATATTTTATGTAAATCATGATTAAGCTACATTCCCAGCAATGTCTTGCAAGCTTTATCTTCATTGCGTAATGCAGCGGCACACTACTTTTTTTAACTGATGCTGCTACCTTTGTTTATCATCTTATTAGGCTTTTTATATATGTTTTTATGTTTTCATTTTAATTTTAGATATAAAGTTGTATTTTGTATACTTTATTTCAGCTTTTTTTTTTTTTTACGGGAATAGTTCATCCAAAAACTACATTTTCAGAAAATGTACACACACTCAGGCCATCCAAGATCTATTTTTTATTTTATTTTTATTTTTTTATGCTTCGAAACCATATTGTGGATAGTGGACTCATGTTTTAGCAACAGTTTGAAGTCAAAAACATCTTGATGATGGATTTGTTTCTTACAAAAACAGCTTTTTTTCCCACAAGATATTAAAGGGGTCATGGCATGACAAAACAAATTTGCCTTGATTTATTGGCAAATAAGAGGTCTTTTTTTTATCATTAACACATCCTGCAAGATTCATGGTTTAAAATGTCCTTATTTTATTAGCGTTAATTTAATCAAGCTCCAAAAACAGCACCCATTCACTGCAGAGGATCCATTGGTGACCATGTGATGTGATGCAATACTTCTTCAAAATATGTTCTGATGAAGAAACACCCTCAGGCTATTCAAGAAGTAGATGAGTTTGAGGAATTTTCACTATTCCTTTAATAACTCAAACTAGGTGAACCACACGCCACTAAAGCAACCGAGGAACTTGGTTGCACAATAATTGCTCAGGTGACTGGCCCAAAACATTTTCCTGGAACTCATCGCCCTTGAACAAGATGACAGATTTCAGACTGTGCACTCGTGCTGGGTCCTGAGACAATCCAAATGGTAAACTGAGATTGATGGGAATGGCAAGAGATCCAGATATCAAACACACAAACACTGAACTTGTACCTTTCTAAGCATCTCTATGTCTGGAATTCTCTCCATCTTTCAGTCTGTAGAGATCTCTTGATTTTATGGCGGTTTCTGACACTCACGCCCTCATTCTTCCCCTCAGATGACCTCCAATCCCTATTTAAGTCCATTCGCGTCAGCCTGATTGTGTGTCGTCTCTCTTAAAATATTTAAGATGTTTTTGCTGTAAGTGTTCACTGCTGAGGTATGCTCTGAGTACATGAGTGTGTTACAGTACACAGCTATGCTTCGCTCACTTTTAGCTATGAAACACTTACGAGACATTATATGTTGCATTATATATGAATCTTTGCTGGAATCTCCTGAAATCTTTCACATACGCAGGTCTGCACATGTAGACTGTAAATCTTCGCTGCATAAACATGTTGCTAATGGCTTCCTGCTGCAGATGTTGAACTGCTGACATTGGTGCATCACATATTAAATGCAAGCAGTACAAATTACAGTTTCTCCAAGGCATACTGTCAAAATGCCAAAGAAGTATAACCATCAGGAGAGCCTGAGGAATTTGGGGGAGTTTTGTGTGATTTTGTGCATTCCTTCATTGACCCAAAAGCCAATTGTGTTTTTGCCTTCTAACAAAATATATTGCATGTTTATGTGTGTAATGCTTTTCACAATATATATAATTTCAAAGCAGCTTTACTAAAGAGCCAGAGGCGACTTAAGTCAAGGGAAAAAATGCTAGATAGATTGTTCACGCTGCTCAAAAATGTGTGCGTGATGGTGTCAGTGGCCTTTTTACAGTAAGTGTGTTTGTGTCAGCAGTTAGACACAGTGCCCCACTTCCAGCAACAGAGGATTTCAGTCCAGAGCAAACGCTAGTTGAACGGGGCTCTCAACAACACTAGAAAGTGTGTGGTCAAAACCAGAAAACAGTCAGACAAGGAAGATCATGAGCCAAATCAGAACAGACAAAGCGATAGTGAAAGCACTAAACCAGAATAATGAGACGAAATGATTCAGAAGCATTCAATAAACAGCCTACGGAAGATTCTGTGTGGATCCGCAAACACCTCATTTACAGAATGGGTGTCAGTATTTCACATGGTGTCTCACGATACTGGAAAGGTCAGAGGTCAGTTAAACACAAATGACCTGAATACAACAACAAAGTCTCTTTGGCTTTATTCACATAAATCCCCTTTGTTTTTCAAATATGATCTTTTGGACTGTTCCCATAAGTGATGAAATCTGCTTTATTTATTCGCAATTCAGTCTATATATAATAAATCTACATAGGTCCCTAAAGTCACAGCTTGAGCACAAGCCTAATGCCATTAGATAATATATTTTCTTCATATAAAAGGCCCAGTTGTTCAGTCTATAGTTCACTTTAGCCCTTCATTCAGACTCTTCATGTCAAGAGAAAAACACGTACATAAACACCCACACCTTTTAGTTATCTTACCCAGGCTCCTTGTTATCAGTTTGAGTAATAAGCTGAAGTTCATGAACACAAAACCATCCGCAGCCGAAGTCAAACATCTGCCCGCATAAAACTGCTGCTATCTTTCTTTAAAACCGTCTGCTATAAAGAGAAAGGCAGAAAGGTATGAAACGGTTCCATTCCACTGACATCGGCCACAATATTAGCCTTGAGTGAGCACAGCAACTTCCTTTCAGCCCTCGAACCCCCCTTCACGGAGGTTAACAGCAGGAGGAGAGGAGAAATAGAGCAGAAAAGGAGAGATAATGAAGGAGAGACAAAGAAAGTGTGATAGAACTCGAGCAAAAACCTCCAATCTCCTGGTCTTGCTTTGCCACCTGTCAAAATCGTGGGAATTTACTAACCAAATGCAAGTAATCAGTGTAAACACTGGCTAGGCCATGGAAGGCTAACCGCGGTCAGAGTCCCAAAATCAACATGGCACTCAAAATCTCAGAGCCAAGGTAAAGACGCAGACACCACCTCTCAGACTGCTGCTGCTACACACACACACACTTATCAAAGACCGCTTGTAAGCGAATGCTAATCTTCAACCGACATACTTGTACATTCATTAGAAACTGAAATCATCAGTCGACAGCTAAATTAGATGATGGTTTAGTTTAGCAGTGGCTCTGCTTCCTTAGTTACTTCCTCTTCCTTTAAAAAAAAGAGAAATGAATACGTGGGTTTTGTTGTCTCAGCAAGTCTTGTTAGCTAGATATAATCTAAAGCAGTCCTTATCACAGCATTAAATGAGATATGCGGCTTATCCTGCACTGCTATTCAGAATCTGCAGTGCAACGGAAAAATAAATTATATTTAGCTGAGTTGCCAGTTTGCAATCTGAATTGAATTTCATGAGAGAGACTAGGTGGCATGAAATAATATGAAGACAATACATGCCATATACATTTTTTTTTACACTGTGTCATTCCTACTGGTTGCATGTAACAACAAATGTAAAACACAGGCATCGTTCAGTGCTTTTCAAAGAATCATAGAAAGTCATATAGTCTTACTTATCAGTCTTAAGCATGGCCAAGTGGTTAGAGACTTTGACTCTCAATCCTTAGATTGTGGGTTCGAGTCTTGGGCCAGCAACACTTTGACTGAGATGCCCTTGAGCAAGGCACTGAACCCCCAACTGCTCCAGCATAAAATCTGCCCACCAAAACCACCATAAATGGCTGCCCACTGCTCTGGATGTTTGTGTGTGTGTGTTCACTGCTCTGTGTGTGTGCACTTTGGATGGGTTAAATGCAGAGCACGAATTCTGAGTATGAGTCACCATGCTTGGCTGTATGTCACATCACTCACTGAAATTATAGTTTTGATTCAGTCTTATATTAGAACAATATATATTTTTTTAAATACAAACAATCTCTAAAACAAAAAAAAAACTATTGCATGTTTATTTAATTTGTATTTTTTTAATTGTTATAAACAAATAAGCAGTGTTGGTGGTAACGCATTACATGTATCGAAAGTTATGTAATCAGATTACTTTTTTTCAAATAGCTAGTAAAGTAACACATTACTTTATAATTTACAAGAAAATATGTAAGTTATTTTTTTTTTTTAAGTATCACCAGTTTTCCCATTTATTGACTGACAAGTCTCCTGTTGCCACATTGAGAGAAATTGAAAGTACAGTAGTGTTGTGTGCACTGTGTGAACATTATGTAGTTCTATACTATACTAATGAGAATGTGCATTAATTCATCCCACTTACAAAGAAAAAAAAACAGATCTAGTATTCCTCAAAATGATTTAAAAGAGTGAAATGCAAACTCAGAATATGACGCAAACCTGCAATAATTAAATATGTTAAATAACACAAATGTACAGTATCTCATTTTTTTAACTAATGGCTTTGCAGTTGACCTTTGATGATCTAGTTCAACCATACTGATAAGCAAAAACGACTTTAGATAAACTAACAATTGTGCTTCATTCATTTAAAAAAATGTATTATTATTATTATTATTATTGCTGACGTGTTGAACCTTCTCCTGTGTTCTACTGTATAGACGTGAATTTACTTTTTCTTCAGCCTGAGGTTTATTCATTACACTTTTTGGTGTGAAACGGTTTTTACAATTGCTACAAATGGAACTTCTTATATTAAAAACAATGCTAGTAGTGTTTACTTTTGCAAACAAGTTATTACACTTTTTGATGGATAAATAAACAGACTAAATTTATATATTTCCCATAATTTTAATTCAAAAGTTGATGCAAATTTTTTTCAATAACTTTTGTAGATGAAAATAAACTGCCAATATATAAGTTTACTTAGAAAACTTGTTTTATTTTAAAACCATGCAAATAAGAAACAGATCTGAGTGGACAGTGAGCTGCCAATAAGTGTTAAACACAGATTTGAATCTCTTTGACAATGTTTAAAAAGTGTCCCAGGATGCACCTCATGAAGTTGAGGGGATGTCCAGAGAAATAATCAGTCTTGACCAAAGTTGTCAGCTTTAAGTAAGATGTTATTACAAGATTTTGCTACGACATAATTTCCACCTTTATTTCACAGTTTTGACTGACTTCACTATTATTCTAAATAAAGAATGGACGGCTGAGGCTGAACCTTTGACTAAAATATAAATCACTCAGTGTCTTTGATGACAGGTTAAAAGCATGAGGCGCTAGGAGAACTCGGGATGTCTCAAACTTATCAAGAGCAGGTTTCCCCTGACTGATACATGAATGTGTCTGTCGAGGGAACAGGGTGTAACTCTGACCCTCCCTTTTTTCAGAAGCACTGGAGTCAGTCAGTCAACTTATAATAACAACAACACCCATGAACCCACATATACAGTACATACAGAAAAATGGCACATGCACTGTATGTACAGTAAGCCAAGGCAACAGGCAGACTGCTCCTTTAAGAATGAGAAAGTGAAGGGGGAACGGAGAGGGAGAGGGAGGGAGAGCATGCAATCGCAACGGTGGAACGTCAAATCACCTCACTACACTTGTTCTGCAGAACTCCCAGTGTGCGGTTACATTAGCTGAGCAAAGGGAGCGAGAGAGAGAGAGAGAGAGAGAGAGAGGTGGTGGGGGGAATAGGGCATGTCACAGGAGCCTACCTCACACACAGCTGCAGGGGAGGCAGGTGGCAGTTTGACCCCTTCTGTCCTGCGGCGGAGACCCCAAACCAGTGAGCCGAGAAGGGGTGTCAGTGTCCCGGTGCACTCTTTCCTCTTCTGTCCTGATATCTATCTTCCTGCACCCTGTTGCACTGTGGTCACCGCATTGCTACGAAGTTTGTCAAACTTTCAAGTGACTGTCAACACAGAAGTGAGAGTGAGAGAGGCTGGACGGAAAGTTTTAAAAGAGACGAGTGAAAAAAAGAAGCGGTTTCAATTTCCTGAACTACCTTGCTCTCTCTCTCTCTCTCTCTGTTCGAGTTGTACCAGAGGCAGTGAGCTGGCTGAATGGGGACGGCTAGAGCCATCTGTTAAAACACGCCTGCCTCTTTTGCTTTACTCACATTCTCCCTCAATCGCCGGGCGACCGAGGAGGAGGGGGGAGGCAAAGAAAGAGAGATACTGAAAAAGAGAGGCTGTTCTGCCTGCTGGTACCCAATCTGAACACACAAACACTCACATAGGGCAGCACAGGCGGAGCTTGCGGACTCAGTGAGTGAAAGGGGAAAGCTTGGCTTCGGTGTGCAGTATTCATGGTTATTCATGTGGCTTCTACCTTCTGGGCTTAATAGAGTCAGAAGAAGCTTCAAAGTACAACAACTTATATTAGTACAGACAGATGTGTCACGTACATTCAAATATGCTTCCATTTGTTTTTAAGCCAGGTGGATCTTGAATTCAACTTCCAATTCTCAATGTAATAAAATTTGTTTTACCTTTGGTAATAAAAAATAATAATTGAGAAAATGTTTAATTAATTCATTTGACGAATTATTTTTATTAAAACATATTTTGTCATGATTTGATTCTATATAACTAATACATTGTACACAGTAAGTAACAAACCAATGCTGCTAAATGAATTTAATGATTTTTTTTATTCAGGGAAAAGAAGCTAAGTATATACAGGTATTATTGTTCAAATGTTTTTAGTATTTTTTTGTTTTATTTTTGAAATATATTATTTATTTGACCAAAAACACAGTAAAACAGTTATATTGTGAAATATTATTCTAATTTAAAATAACCATTTTCTATTTAATATATTTTTAAATGTAATTGATTTAAGTTTCAGCAACATTACAGTATTCAGTGTCAAATGATCCTTCAGAAAATATTCTAATATGCTGATTTGCTGCTCAAGAAACATTTCTTATCAATGTTTAAAACAGTTATCCTACTTAATATTTGTGTGAAAACAGATACGTTTGCCACTAGAGGGCGCGCTACCAAAACAATAACAATCGCATGGTTTGATGACGCTAAGAAGGGGCGTGGAATGATGGGATTTGTCGTCTTCTACCCAACCACTGACGACCGTCAATCAGACGATATGAAAACAATTAGCACTTGTTCAACAAATATATACACTCGTGTACATCCGATTGCCATCTCTTTCTAGTTGAAGTTTGTCGCGAAGCTCTCTCCATCTAGAAAATGCAACACCGATACTGATCCTCGCTCTTTCTCTCCTCTTGTCCCAAACTCTTCTTAGATCATTTGGTTGGCCCAGCAGACGGTAAGCAGTAATTCTTTTCCATAAATAAGTAACACAATCCACCATAAAATGTGCAAGAAGTAAAATAAGGAACTGCTTGAAGCAAGCTAGTGGTTTGCTGGACGCTAGACACTACTTCCGCATTTGTCCACGACACTGTTGTCATGTGGTTTCTACATCAGTAAAGGCGGGAACAAAGGGTAACTGCGTCATTGACAGGCGACTGCACTGCCCCGTGTCACTGTTCAGAATGGGGATTTTCTCATGATTTACAAGTAGTTGAAAACATTATATTGTTAGTAACCAGCTGGACAAAATATATAACACTAGCCTAGTAGTTTTGGGATATTTCACTGCAAAAATTTTACAAATTGTACCTTTAACAGAAAGTTTCAAAAGAGCAGAATTTATTATAAATGTCTTTACTGTCACTTTTGATAGATTTAATGCATCCTTGCTAAATAAAAGTTTGTATGCCTTTAAAAACGACTGACTCCAAACTTTTGAACAGTATTATCGACTGTGCGCTAATACAGGTAGGTATGCCACCCCTAAGTAAAAAATCTCTGAGCTAGTGCAACGAGTCAATTTGTCGATTTTTCCATTCCTCCGCCTTCTATTCCTGAGAACGGCGAGGCGAGAGAGAATGTTCTATGAGAATGATATAAATGGTACATGGTGAACCCGTAAGGTTATCCACCGCCTCCAAGGCCTCGTGTAACAGATTTAACTAAGACCAGAATAGAACTCAAGGATTTCAGTCATCAAGGGAAACGGGAGAGAGAAACTAGATTTTTGCATTTACTGAAGAAAACACAAGTAGTTGTTGCCCCAACAAAACTAGCCAACACAATGTTAGGGGCTTCTGAGGTGTTGCCAGGCTATTGATATATGGTTGCTAAGGTGTTCAGGTGGTTGCTAGGTGATTACATACTGCCCTAGGAGGACAACAGTGATATTCTGGTCTCTATATATAGCTCAGGTCCCTCCTTCAATGTAAGGATTTTTCTGCCTGTTTCATATTTTTGAAGTATAGCAGGTGCAGTCACATGTAACTTGAATGTGAAAGGTTCGAGTGTGATTTACACATATTTGAGCTGAGCAAAAACACTCCTGCTTTATATTGCAAAGCAGTATTTCTTATCAGACTGTTTTAATTTAATATAATAATCATAAACACTGGTTTGTAGAATAGATACTGCATGTTGTTATTCTTCTAGTTATTTTCTATAACACCACAAAATTGCCACAAAACAAACCATAGGACTTATTTTGTTGTGTTATGCTAATTTCAATGTGTTGCGGCTTGTTTCCATTGTCTTATATTTATTGTGTTCCGGCTTGTTTCTGCTCTGTTGTGTTAATTTCTTTGTGCTGCGGCAAATTTCTGTTGTGTTGTGTTAATTTCGTTGTGTTTCTTGTTTTCATTGAGTTGTGTTTTGGTTAGTTTCCATTATGTTATGTTAATTTCATTGTGCTGTGTCTTGTTTCCGCTGTGTTGTGTTAATTTCGTTGTTTTCTTTGTGCTTGTGTTCATTGTTTTGTATTAATTTCTTTGGGTTGTGGCTATTTTCCGTTGTGTTAATTTCATTGTGTTGTGCTAATTTTGTTGTGTTGTGGATCGTTTCTACTGTGTTGTGGTTTGTTTTAATTTTGTTGTGTTAATTTCATTGTGTTCCACCTCATTTCCTTTGTGTTGTGTTATTATCTTTGTGTTGCAGCTCATTTCCGCTGTGTTGTGTTATTTTCGTTGTGTTGCAGCTCGTTTCCGCTGTATTGTGTTAATTTCATTGTTTTACAGCTTGTTTTCATTGTGTTGTGGCTTGTTTTCATTGTGTTGTGTTAATTTCATTGTGTTGCACCTCGTTTCCTTTGTGTTGTGTTATTTTCTTTGAGTTGCAGCTTCTTTCCGCTGTGTTGTGTTAATCCATTGTGTTAATTATGTTGTGTTGCAGCTTGTTTCGGTTGTGTTGCGGTTTGTTTTCATTGTGTTGTGTTAATTTTGTTGTGATGCAGCTTGATTCTGTTGTGTTGTGTTCATTTCATTGCATTATGGCTTGTTTTCATTGTGTTGTGTTGTGGCTTGTTTTCATTGTGTTGCATTAATTTCATTCTGCTGCAGCTCATTTCCATTGTTTTGTGTTAATTTCATTGTGATGTCTTTGGTGTTGTGTTAATTTCGTTGTGTTTGTGGCTTGTTTTCAATGTGTTGTGGCTTGTTTCCATTGTGTAGTGCTAATTTAACTGTGTTGTGGTTTGTCTACATTGTCAGATGTCAGAAGTCAGCATTGTGTTGAGTTAATTTTGTTGCTTTGTGGAGATTTCATTGTGTTTTGCACTACTGAGTCATCATAGAAAACAGCAAACTTTCGCAATGCAAAATAAGGTGAAAATCATAAGTCTGAGATTGCTTAGAGAAAACTGAAAGCACATCTCTTCTCAAAACGTTGCACCACTTCAGATGTCAATTATGTTAGCAGCAAGAATGGAATTGTAACTTTGTGTGTGTGTGTGTGTGTGTGTGTGTGTGTGTGTGTGTGTTTGCACCTTTCTGTAGGCTGGCCTACTGTGAGCAGCATCGTAGAAACTTTAAAAATAACTTCTTGGAAACTTCAAGGTTGGTATTTGAATGTCCTGTAATACAGTAAAGAAGATAATAAGAGGATGATGAAGGGAGAATAGGACAGATGAAGGCAAATGAAAGCATGGAAGGAGGAAGAGTAGACAAATAGTTTCCATATAAAAGTAAAGTTGCCACTCTCTTTTTCTGTTTATCCACAACCTCGTTTCCTCCCATTCTTTCTTGGTAATAGAGAAAAGTGCCAACCTTTTTCTCTTCTTCTTGCTGAGGCATCAAAAGCTAAAGGTTGCATATATCTATCAATGTCTGAATGACAGGAACCTGACAAATGCCCCTGCGCTCGCTTTCAAGAGTCATTCAGTTGGAAAAGACACCACCTAGGCTTTCCCACAGAGTGCAGTGCAGTGAAAAGCAACAGCGAGGAGATTATATGTTGAAGATCAGAGTTTGCTCTTTAACCAATCCCACTCTCAATCTAATGGGCAGGATGGATTAAATTTAATCTTTAGTCTTTTAAGGGAGGTCGTGTGAGGGGCGTTTGTGCCATGCAAGAGGGACTGGATCATGGTTTGAACTTTACTTGTTCCCACAAACTGAGCTCTCGTAATCCAGATTAGATTAATTCACATTATGGAGGGACATCTAATCTGGATTGCAGTACTGATGTGGTGTTCTGCAGTAACCTTGCAATATAAACTCATATACAAGTGGTATCAGTCTCTAAGGCTTTGTTTCTACATTTTCTACATTACAGTCAGCCAAAACCATCTCTCTTCAAGTTCATTCCCTCAATCGTTTGAATCTGCGAAACCAGTGTTCTCAACCTTTTTGACTCCACAATCCCTTCGGACAATATTTTATCTAAATTGATATTTTTAAGACTTACAGGGCCCCCGGGAGGCCCCCTAGTGAGCCCCTGCCTCCTCGACTGCTCTTTTGCTCTTCTGCTCTTCTTATGACTCTTAGTTATTTCTTACCTCATTTTCTGTTCCAGTGCAGTCTTTTGTAATAACTTGTTGACTGTGTGTGTGTGTGTGTGTGTGTGTGTGTTTAGGCAGCTCTGGACCAAAGGCAGGCTAATCATAATATTCATTATTCATTATCAGTGTTGCCAAACAGAGTAGGTTCTGCCCCAACAGCTTCAGGCTTCAGCTCTGCCACTCCAATCAACTGCATCTACAAGGATGAATTATAATTATACAAAATCCCATACAAATTACTACCAAGAACAGCATAATGCTGAACCCTCAGGTGAAACCTCAGCTAAAGAGACTTCAGAGGCTGCTGATTACAAGTGAAAGGGTTTAATTTGAGTATGAGGGGGAGGGATAAATAGCAGGGGCTGAAAACGAAAATTAGATGTATGAACAAGAGGCATCAGCATACTTGGTGTGGTGGAATGTGATCTCTAATTTCTTCATGTTTTTTTTTTTTTTTTTTTTTAGACAACATTGCCCAAAGTGTGTCAAAATTTAGCAAGATACCAAAGTTTGCAGACTAAAGAGACTGAAATATATATATAAAAAACTTTTTAAATATTTTAAATTCTTATTTCTTATAAATTTAAATGTAACTTTTTTTTAAATTATGCAATACTCATTTATATACAAGTATGGTAACACTTTATATTAAAGGTGCAATAGGAGATCTTGGAAAATGCTAACATTAGCCTGATAGCACTGAAAGGGAACATCCCACCCTCCCTGCAATCGCTGTCCAAGCCACGCCCCCTGAACGCATTTATGCTCACAAACCAGAATACCAGAGACAAAATTACTACAATACGCTACATCAGCGGTTCCCAGTTCCAGTCCATGTTCCGAAGTGAAGTAAACCCCTGCTCAGGGAGTAGGGAGTGATGAACACTGTGTAGGGATCATATCGATTGGAACACAGTTCATTCTAGTAGCTCATTAGAGTTGGTCATCTGAATCGGGTGTGTTAACTAAGCAAGACCTGCAAAATGTGTGCATGAGCACTGGAATTGGGAACCGCTGGGCTACATCATGTGTCATCAACCAGCGACAAAACATTAAAAGTACTACAACACCAGGAGGGAAGACCGGGTTGTTTATGTTTGTCTGCCATTCGAGCTCTGTCTGCACAGCTTGCGTGAATGCACTAATGACGTATTCTGTCTGGGCGAACAGGGTGCACAGAGCTATGCAGATACATACATTGAATTTAAAATGCTTGGACCGAGTGCTTTGATTGGACATGCATTTCTTGGTCCTATGCCTCCCACAGAATATATAAATACAGATAAATACATTTAAACCACTTAACTTAATGATTGCAATCGAGATGTGAAGACACTTTCAACCAGTTTAACAAAAAAAATTTCCTAAGACAATCACCTATTGCACCTTTAAGATCCCATTATTTACCCATTATCAGTTGATGCATTAAATAACAATTAACAAAACAATTGTTACAGGAGTCATTAATATTTGTTAACATTAGTTATAACTATTCATTGTTATATCCATTAAATAAGATTAACGGATACAACTTTTTATTTTAATAATGTTTTAGTCGATGCTAAAAAATTAACATAAGAAAAAAAATAACTAAGAAAAATAACTAATTAATGGTTTAGAAGTAATTTTCATTGTTGGTCCATATCAACTAATGTTAACAAATGGAACTTAATAGTTCAAATTAAATTTCAATAATAAAAAAAAAAACATATTTCATATTTTTAGATTGTTTGTTAGTTCATTTTATATTATTATTATTATTATTATTATTATTATTATTATTAAATGTATTTATTTGTTTGCACAAATGTGTTACCATATTTTCCTGATGACTAAAGTATTTGCAGAATTTGCCAAAAAAACATGCCAAGACTCAGAGCTGAAATTTAATCCAAACAGCTGTCGGGATTAACCCAAAAATAATAAAGCATCTTCGGCACACCCTTCAGTCCCCTCCTGACATTCTCTGCCACAGGAGCACTTTTGGCAACCATTCAATCAAACATCACAAGAAATATAATCAGTTAAATGCCTTTGAGATGTGACATTAAAATAACTGAAGGAAAAGAAAACGTGTAGCAAGAGACAGGAAAATGTAACTTCAAATGTGACCCCAAAGAACAAGATTTGTTCCCCGGGCAGGAACTGCAGAGAATTTGTGTCAGAGATATGCTGGGAACCTGTGCTGTGGTGAGCTTCTGAGAACAGCGTGGTTTGGTTAGGCAGAGATAAACTCGGCTTTACTGTAAAATGCAAGTGAAGAACCGAACGGTGACAAACATCTCCCTGCGATCTGTCTGTACCTGTTACAAAGGGAAAAACAACCGTTAACCAAGGCCAGCTCTGTCAGAAAATGAAAGAGAGTGTGTGTTGAATGACACACACCCTGCTCAGACTTGAGAAGGTTAATAGGGTGGAGCTGTCACAAAAAATGACTTCACCTTCTTCTTCACTGACATTGAGAAGGTTACCATGACCATGTCAGAGAGACACTGAAAGGAGAGAGAAAATAATAAGGCAGATAGATATGAAGACACGGCTGAGATGAGATGATGGAATAGAGAAGACTGGAAAAGAGAAATGTGTGTGTATAAGTGAATCCCAGCACTCTATTATAGATGTACACTGAGTTCCAAACAAATGAATCCTCAGTTCCTGTCCCGTTCTCTCAAATGAGCATCCCAGACACAGAAAATGAGCCCACGCGTTCTCCTTCAGTTCTACACACTCAGAGAGCCTCAAACACATCTCAGACAGGAGGAAGTCAATTTATTAGTCACGAAAGTCAAATGTGGAAATGTTTTGGCTGAAATCTGATGTGTTATTTGACTGAGAAATGAGGATAATGCTGCCACTGAGACTGGAGCAGTATGAACACACAGTGCTGCTCTTCACGGTTCCCAAACCGACTGAACTGCCTACTTAGGCAATAACAGTCTCAGAGTCTGTTCCAAAAAGTAGGCAACTCATTTACGCTGCCTTCTAAGGGGACGTTCACACAGAATTTATAATTTATTCTAATTTGTGTCCCAAATGATACACTATAGTCTTATACACCATGTACTCAATTGTGTACTGTATAATATAATTGAGTAATATAAGGGCATTTTGTCATTCAGCACTAGAATCTATATATATTTGCCCATATTTGGATACTTATATACATGTTCACATACTGTATATGTGTGACATTATACTGCATGTTAAATTATATGTGTAGCCAATATTTCTAAATTTAAAAATATATCATTCCAAATATATTCCATATATGAAAATATATTAAATTAAATATTAAATTAAATATTTACCTTGAATTGTGTCAACAACTTTAATATATGAAAATATATTGAATTAAATATTTACCTTGAATTGTGTCAACAACTGTCAAGTCAGCAGTCTTCCCCATGATTGTGTAGCCTACAGAACTAGACTGAGAGACCATTTAAAGGCCTTTGCCGGTGTTTTGAGTTAATTATATGATTAGAGTGTGGCACCAGGTGTCTTCAGTATTGAACCTTTTCACAATATTCTAATTTTCTGAGATATTGAATTTGGGATTTTCCTTAGTTGTCAGTTATAATCATCAAAATTATAATGAAATAAACATTTGAAATATGCTATGCTTGTGTGTCATCTTCACTTGCTTCCGCAATCATCATTGCCATGGTTGTGTACGTACAGTACATGTGAGGTGACGATATTAAAATAGGGGCGAGGTCCTGTTGGGGTACAGGTGTGTTTGTTTTGGTTCTTTCAAATATCAATGCCGTTTAGCAAAATTCACACAGTGCACCTTTAAGTGTATCATCCGGGTATTTACTTGTTCTTTTCTGAATTGTCAATGTGAACACACCACTTGCATTGAAAATATAGCAAAAGTAGTAATATATATATATATATATATATATATATATATATATATATATATATATATATATATATATATATATATATATGTAATATGTAATATTGTCAATATATTTTAAAATGTATTTTTATGCCCGTGACCAAATCATTACTCCAGTCTTCAGTGTCAAATGATCCTTCAGAAATCATGATAGTATTCAGATTTGCTGATCAAGAAACATTATTATTATCATTATTATCAGTATTTAAAAAAGTTTTTTTTTTTTTTTTTTTTTTGAGATTCTTTGATGAACAGAAAAATCCAAAGATTAGCATTTATCTGAAAAAAATATATATAATTTTGTAGCATTATAAATCCTAAACCTTGGAGTCAGTATTTTTTATGGGGGACCAGGGGTGATAGCGATTATATAAATTAATACTTTGATTTAGCAAAGATACTTTAACTTGATCCTTTTTGTGCAGCCAATGTGGATTGTTAAATTCTGGTTAACTGTGAACTTCCCTGATGGTTCTGATGTCACCTTAGAAGACAGCAGCGTATGTTGGCTGTACACTGTGAGGCAGCTTTCTAGGTTTAGGGACGGGCTTTCAGGCAAGGGATACGTACTGTACGTGTGTGTTTGTGTGTGTGTATGTGTGTAAGAATCAGTATCATATGAACACAGAGGTAAGCAGGACTACAGAAATGCAGTAACACTGACTTACATTTCCCTGTTACATTATACACAAGCTCGCTCCCTGACATGTGTAGCGTACACTATGTAAACCAACACACTTTTCCTGAACCGCTCGCACCATCAATTATTCATAAATGTAAATGCACTCAAATACATTATCAAGCACTTAGGGAAAAGTTACAGCGGATCAAGCTTTCATCTGAGTTTTATCGGACGCTGGCCATCTCAATACCTGCTCTGCGCTTTCTTATGTAAGCGTATGTAAAGTGAGACTAAGAATAATGCAGCCCATTTATAATTTTGCCATTGGCTTCTGTCCCTGTGAGCATTTGTGAGAACAGAAGTGAAGATATTTAGCCATCACAATGTGGCTGGATGTCTCTCAGGATCTGATGTTCCACATTCACGCTCTAGAAGCTGATATGTGTTCGGAGGGAGGGAAAACTTACCCACAATGCACTTTATTTAAAGATGAGGTTCCAGAAACAGGGAAGGATTCAAGAAAAAGTTTGTCAGAAAGTATAATTCCCTAAAAAATATTCTGAACAACTTTTTTAAAAGAAGAAAATAGCACCTCAAAGGCATCTTTGTGCACTGTCTGTTATAATCATAAGTCTGCATGCTAATTTCATTTCGACTAGCATGACTGGAGAGACTGTCATTTTTGGGTGAACTATTTGTTTAAGGAATGTCTTTGGGAATACAAAATATTAATAACTTCATTCATAATTTAGAAAAAAAAAGATGAAACCGGCAGAAGAATTTATTACTAATTATTAACTAGTATCATTAATACAGAATTGTATTCTTAAGAGTGTTTCGTCAATCATGTCCCAGAGTTGTATAGACAGCCCGCTGGCCATTAGAAAGACAAGAGAAGCAGATCTGTGTCTATCTCCTGGGGTAACTTTCCCTCTCCTGAAGCTTCTTTGTATTTGAACAAGCCCTGAATGAGCGATGGATATTCCTGGCACACAGGCAGTCAGGAACCCTACAGATGCACCACACTCCCTCTCGCCGCCCTTTATCAAAGAGAAGCAGCACTGTGCAAATTACACTGACCCCTATTCCTGACCCCTCACGGCCCGCCCCTCCTCACCTCCTTTCTGCTCCCTTTTCTCGACCCTCTCTTTCAGAGCTGTTCTTTTTGTGCTCGTGTCATGTAGCTGAAAGAGGAAGTCGCCATCCGTCAGACCACCCTCACACTCGCAGACACCCACCGAGTCGCCATGGAAACCCTCTGTGGCCCCCAGAGAGAGGCATCTGCGGTCATCACCGGACAGAGCACAATGCAAATGAGGGCTAGACAGAGAGGGTGAAGATGTTGGAAGTGGGCGCAGGGGCGGACTAGTTGTCCTTATTTGTCGAAACCAGTCCTCGGATAACTCTTTTATAGAAGTTTTGAAGAGAGAAAGTAAAAACAGAGTATCGTAATGAATAATGCACGGACAGTGCTCAGACTGCAAGCACTGTGTGGGGCCCTATGAAATATGTTTTATTTTTCCACTTTAATTTTCCTGAATTCCATTTTTTTTTTTTTTCATAAAAAATTTTTAGACTCTGTTTCAATGGTTAAATTTAATTTGTATTAATCAAAAAGCATGTCTAATCAATTGAAATGTACAAAATTAAACAGCAATTTACTAAAAGTTTAACAACAAATTTATTCTTAAGGCACTATGAATTTTTATTTTATTTTTTTTTTGAAATTCAGTTTTAATTTATTTGTTTTTGTTTATTCCAAATACTGTGTGTTCTATTGTTTCTGGATTCCATTTGAATGGTTTCATTGAACTGTAATAATCAAAAGCATCTGTAATTAATTGATTTTATGTAAAAAAAAAAAAAAAAAAAAGTAAAAAAAACGGTAAAATAAAAGCATGCATCTGCCGCATTCATTCACACAGAGGCACACATAACTAGCAGGATTCCTATTTAAATGGTATTTTTGCAACTTAATATTCAGACATTATTCCATGTCATGTTTTGATTTGTCCGTCCAAAAATGTGCCGAATTTTGTGACATTCCGTGCATATTCTGTAAATTCCCTTTTTATGACAGATTCTGCGATTCTGTCTTCGTTTAATGCATCGTGGAAATCATAAAATATAACTGTGGAAATCTCTGTGTGTCTGGTGATTTTGAAACAAAATAATGGAATGGCAGCAGAAGAATAGTGAAAGTTCAGCAATGCCATCCACTTGAAATACAGCCGGTCTGCATACTGCATACTAACACATGCTGTTTCTGGAATTACAGATCCCTAAGGGAAATCACAATGATTAATTATACAGCCACTGCACTTTTCAGTGCTTACTTTCTGTCGCAGACATTTAGGCTGTATTGATGCCTTGTTGTATTGATGCCTCCGGGCAGATAAATGCAATCATCAGGGTTCTTTTAATTAATAAATATTAATTGGGCCTTTTACCCTAAGGTGGCAAACACAGCAGGGTAAGAACTTTAAGGATGATTATTTATCCCACAGCTTGTTTGTTTTCTGTTCATTTATTATTTATATATCCATTACTGTTGATTTACTCTAAATGTCACTGTTTCCAGACTCTATTTAATAGAGAGAGTGAGGTTAACGACTTGTTTACTGTGAATCATTCTTCAAGTTGTTCAGTAAATATAGTTGCCTGAAGCTTCAGAGCTAAAAAATCAGCAGTAACGAAAATGTATGATGTAATCTTAATGACACTGAAATTCACATTATTAATACATTTCAGTTCACACTCATTATAATCTAATGTATTTTTAGCATAACAATGAAGGCTGTCAAAGTTAAAGTGTTTATTCACACTTAAATGGCTGGAGGTTGCTGTCCTGTTGGTGTCTAGTTGGTGTTCATTCCCTGTCATGGTTTCCGAGTGTATCAAGCAGTCAATCACTATCTGTGCTCACACTGGTAGTGTCTAAATCATGTTGCTGCTTATTTGCATTAACATTCATTTGTTTCACTCACTGTTACAGTTGCTGTATAACTTACTGAACAACTACATCATTTACTCGCCTTCCATGGAACACAAATCCCAATATATATATATATATATATATATATATATATATATATATATATATATTACAGGTTTGAAATTTTGAAAAAAGTAGTTTTATTATTGGATTACATTTCCATTGAGTTCTGTGTTCATATTTACAGTGCATTTGGACACAGTTGTGTTACTGTGCCAAAATTGTTACTGGTAACTGAAAAAAAGAAGTAACGCTTCAGATTACAACCCGCAAAGAACTACGCAAGTATACTGAATTTACAGTTTATGTTTCTGTTATTATAGTGTACCTATAAAGAACACAAATGTAAGTATAAGGAAAGGATGTGTTATGTTTGGGTAATAAGAGAGTAACAACCAGATATGCAAACTGCAAAGATATATGCAAGTAAACTAAAGTTACAGCATAACTTTATTGAGTTGCACTTTATTTTACAGTATGTGTATTTGCATGTACTTATAGTGTACTTACAGTTTATTTCTATAAGATGGTAACTACATGGGGTAGGTTTAAGTTTAGGAGTAGGTTCAGGGTTAGTACATAGTTATTACATAGTTATTGTAATTACTATAATAAGTACATATTATGTACATGAGGCACAGGACTATAATATAGTGCTACCCTTTTTTTAATTATAGTGTCGATTCAGGACTTCCTTGTAGGACAATAATATATAGTATAAGGGACACAGTCTATTATGTTAATATGAAATAAATTTTCCATATTGTTTTTTTTTACATGCATTTTAAATTAAGCATAGTGTTTTCAGGTTACCTGGTGACAATGGATAATGCACTGGAAAATTACTAGTATCTTTTCCATTTTCTGTTTTTCATACAGTTTACTAACTGATCAGCAATCGCAGGTACAAGCTACTAACAAAGTGTATCATGAATAATTGGAAATAGCAGCTAACTCAATACACGTGACGTGTACTGCTAGGCATCTGTGGTTTCCTCTTTTTGTGTAATTTGGATAGAAAATCTGGGCCTTTTTATTGTCACTTCAAAAGTTGCTAAAAGTTGCCAAATAAATTTAAAAAATGGGTACATTTGTTGCTTAGTGCTTTCGGAAAAAAAAGTTGCTAAATTGTAATCTAAAGCTACACCCCCCCCCACACACACACACACACCACACACACACATAACAAACAAACACATTTTGTTAACTTAAATCAAGCTGAAATCAAATAAAATAGACTCTCATGGAAACTAAAAATTTTGCCTTGGCAATTGAAATACAGTACGTTTAAGATGAGATATAACTAAAACTAAAATAATAATAAATTAAAAATTAATAAAGATCTAAAAAATTAACAAAAAATATCAAGTGCATAAAATACTAAAACAAACACTTTAATTCAAATTTATTCAAAATATCAATAAATTCTATAATATTGTATAAATAATACTCAAATAACATTGTGCATTTACATATTTGAATCCATCAACATTTCTGCTTTATTTTCTTAACCTGTTTTCATTTTAAATGATCACAGTTTAACAGTTTCAAATTGTGTCATTTTGCCTTTGAACATGAGTTATAAGAAAACAGTGACGTTAGATGGGGAGCGTATGCTAATTCTTGTGGAGTTTGCTGAAATGAAATGAGAGGGCTTCACTAAAGACCAAATTCATCTGACTGTGTTATGCTGATACGAAACCCTCAAAAGCATAAAGTGTCCACTTGTCTAATCGAGGGTTTTAAAACACTGCAGCAAATAAAACCTTCTGCCACTTAACCGAGACAGGAAGTGAATTTTATACAGGGATGTGATTGCTAATGGTCTGAGTGACTATGCTAAGTGGTTGTAACGTTATATGGGAGCTAAAACTGATGTGATCTCACATGCCAACCAGCAGCCATCTTTGGCAGCGGAAACCCACCGCTACTGTCACCCAAACACTCAGCATTTCATTGTGCCAACGTTCATCGCCGCCAGACATGCAAGCAATGTGCACCCACTCTCCATCTCAGCTGAGTACACGCTATTGGCAGGCTTGGTGGACCATAATCACATCCCCTCCCATACACACACACACACACACATAGAGACACACTACTAACAAGGCCAGTTTGTGAGGCGGCTATTATGGAATCTATTGTACCACTGTATTTCCTCCCAACATTATCTGCGACAGGGTATAACAATGCATCCGTTCAGTCAAAAACCATATGTCTTCATTACTCGAGGGATGAATCATCTTCTTTTGAGGGCTATTTATCCGAATACTGCACAGCAAAAGCTGAGCCATTTCGCCGGCAGAAAACAGGATCATTAAATGGGTGTTTTAAGCGTAACTGAATTGAAGTGGGCATCTCAAGGACAAAACAACAAACTTTTTTGCACATCCACAGGGATGCGGCTCCGTTCATTTGACTGCATTTTAAATGGATGGGAGGAAGAATGACAGATAAAAAAGAAAGCGCAGCAGTGTGAGTATGAGAGAGAATATTGAAAGTATGATGAAATTTGCAGGGTAGTGTCGTCAGATATTAAAGTCATAAAGTCAAAAGAGGCAGACTGATGCCAGCTTACTGTCAATCTAGTCAGTTACACTATTAAACTTTTGACTTGGAAACTAAAGTTGAAAAATTTAACTTGATACACTCACAAAATATTAGGAGAGCAAAGATGGTACAAATACTCATACTATGATTACCACGGTATTAACATGGTTCTCCAAAGAATTTCAAAGAATGCCAAGCTTTTTATTAGCTGAATTCTATGAATAAATATTTGTCTATGTAGTAGTATCTGCTCATATTTACTTATAGGATTTCCTTTATGTTACATTTATTTTACAGTATTTATATTTGCTGCTGGGATTATTCACACTGGTTAAATAGTTATGTGCATTATGACAAATATAAACAATTACAACTAGAAAGTTCAGTTTGGCAAACGTCTGGAGGTTAATTTTACAGTTTTAGAAACTTTTTTCTTTTTTAATTTACAAAATATATCTTAACTTGTTTTAATATTTTTCTTATTATTTTCATGCATCAATAAATGAATAAATGAAAGATTTAATGAAAATTCCAGAGCCTCTATGGGTGATGGAGAACAAAAATGAAATGCTAGGTAAAATTATATTTCAAAGCTTTTGCATTCTCTCACCAAAGTTTTGTGTTCCCCTAAAAAAACGTTGTGTTCTCTCTCTCTCAAAACTATTACATGTCACTGAGAAATTTTGCATTCACTCACAAAAGCACTGGGTATCTTTTTTTCTTTTATTTCCCTTCCACTTATCATTTCTGTGACAAAAGTTTCTCTAAGAAAAGCAAATGCTTTGTGTTTTGTCTAGACTGCCTGTGATTTTGGTTCGATTTTTGTCTTGTAAGTTTCATTTCAAATAAGAACATTGGGCTCATTTTTAAATGTGTGCGGTTTGAATTAAACACGTACTAATACATGGCCACACTACAGCTTTCTATTCCATAAAGCTTGGCTTTATAAACAATATAAAGGCTTCTAAATTGCTTCGCTTTGTGCTGATTGTGTCTGTCTGCCGTTTTCAGAGCTGGTCTCTCTGTCTCTCATCTTCAAGCTTTTCCTCCCTCTGTGCACCTCACTTTTCCTCTTCATTCTTTTAAACTTCACCAGATGCGATAAAAGGTGAAATATCTAAAGGCAGCAGCAAGGCCTGTGACAGGGTTATGAGGATCGCTTCAAAAGTTCTTCAAACCGCTCGCCTTTCTCATCTCGATGTCGGCGAAAGTTATAAAATGCTGGTGCTGGAAAAGACAGGCATAATGAAAACCGCTTTCAGTGTTATCCCTGTTGGTTTAGGCTAGAGGTTAGAGGAAAATGTTACTCGGTTCACTTTTATTGCCAACCTCAACACAGAGATTGGCACCTCTGCTGCACTTCGACTAATTAGGGAATATGGAAGTTGAGGGCCTGTGAAATTTTAATTGGAATTTATGTCATGCTGAAGGCTCAGAGTAGAATTATAAATGGGTTTGTAAACAGATGAATAAACATAATGAAGAATTGAACAGTCTATGACACCCAGGAGACGGAAAATTACGCCCGGAAACAAAATATAAGCCCAAATGTTCAGAGTCGATGGCAAGATGAATTACTAAAGGGTGTATTTGAAAACTCAGAGGAGGCACACTTTACTCTAATGAACGTGATTCTGCTAAAATGATCCACTTCAGGCTAAAAACATGAACTTGTTGCAAAAATGAGACTTAAAAAGAGTGAGACAGATGCTGTGAGAAACATGTCGGTTGAGAAAGATTTTTTTAATTGCTCCTGGAAATAATAAAAATGGTCTCCAAACCAAACTAGACGAATAAAACACAAAGGCTCCATCTCTCCTCCACTGAGCCACGGCGAGTGACCCTTACATGAGAATGTAAATGTCTTTCTCAAGGTCTCAGGCCCAAAGGAAGAATATATTGATTCTGTGAAAAATAAATGGGAGTGCTGTTAGTGTTCGAACGTGTTTGTCATTGTGCTGCTATCTACAACACTGATTATGCGCATTTTGTTTTGTTTGTCGGTGTAAGCTGAGAATATATTATGTGAACACTATTACAGTGCAGCGCCGAATCCCATGTGGACAATATATATTCATGGAACACCGGCGCTCTCTAAACGATAGAAACGGGGAGGAGAAAATGCATGCAGCATCAGCAAGGTCGAGAGGAGAGTGTGTGATATTGAGCTAGAGCTGAGCTGATTGGCTGTTTTCTTTCTCATGGCAATTCTGTTAAGTATACATGCATGGTGTAATCTTTGCGCAACCCAATACAAGAGCCCTGGGTATAGATAACAATTGAAAGAACAAAGCAAAAGAGAATATGATTTTAGCATTGTTATATACTCAGCCACTGGGTGCATGCTAGGGAGTTGATGTTTGGTTGCGAGGATGTTCTCGGTGGTTGGTAGATGTGAGCTTTCTTATAATATGGATGTATAATCAGATTATCCATGATTTTACTACACTAGACTGATGCTGTACTATTTACACTACCGTTCAAAAGTATTCAATACTATTATTCATCAAAGACAAAGACATTTTGAATATTACAAAAAAAAAAAAAAAACTGGCAAAATGTTTTCAACACTGATTAAAATAATGCAAATTATCAGCATATTAGGATGATTTTTGCAGAATCATGTGAACACTGAAAATTCAGTTTGCATAATAGGAACAGAATGCATTTTAAAATATATTCAAATAGAAAAGAAACGTAAATATATTTCACAGTTTTACTTATTTTATTGTATTTTTGATCAAATAAATTCAGTATTGGTGAGCATAAAAAACTTTTTAAAAAAAACAAAGTTTTTGAAAGTTGTTTTGTGTATTTTTAACTTTTTTGTACTGGTTCCACATTATTTTGGAAGCATCTATTTAAAATAAAGATGGCCTCTTCATATCAAAATGAGCAGTTCTTGGCCAAAATAAGCTGTAATGTGGATCAGGCCTTTGTCAGAAGTTTAGACTAATCACAATCTGATCTCTCTTTCTCTGACTTAAGTCATTTACAGTAAACATTCACTCTTGAAACAAGAAACCACGAGCCCTCAAACTACACTGAATGTTGCCTGTCGGTTGTTTGCCTGTCCAAGAATGTTTCTGCATAAAGAAGTGTTTGTGTGTTGGGAAGACCAACACTCCAAAGCTGAATTATAGCAGAGTTCAGATAGCCAGTTACACAAAGATGTCTTTCTCTATCCATTGTCTCTTATTAGTGAGTGGCTCAAAATAAGGTCCCTCTTAGGACAGAGATTAGAGAGATTTTAAAGAACTGAGAGACACAATGCTTTTGCTTTTTGCATGATATGATCAAATCCGAAAATTACAGAGAGTTGCGGAGCTGGTATCATAAAGACTGGTTGCATGAATGCACACAAAGGCCGCTAACAATTTCTACTCCATTTTATCTTTTCTATAGATGAAATTACAGCAACTTCACAAGCACAAACAAGTGCTTGTCTTTCAGGCAATAAGCTTTAAGTGATGGACATGAGTAGTATTGAGCAATTAGCGATGTCTATATTGCTTAAATATACATGACTATACATTTAGTCTTTATGCAGACGCTTTTATCCAAAGCGACTTACAATTTGGGAATGCATAAAGCAATTCTTAAAGAGGCAAACAGACACAGGAAGTGCTCATAATACCAAGTTTTAGGCATTGTTCAAATTAGTACAAGCTAGAAAGAGAAGGAATAAAGAGAAATATAAAGTCTTTTTTTATTATTATTATTATTTCTTTTTTTTAAAGATGAAGTTAAGCAGCGTCAAAAGAGATAAGTTTTCAGCTGTCGCTTGAAAATCATCAGGGATTCAGCATTCCAATAACGGGTGGGAAGATCAATTCAGTACTCTAAATAATACAGTATATACTTAATACTGATTAATTATACTTATTTATTAGAGTTCATTTAATGTATATATTTATTCATTTATTTACTGAAAAAAATAATATACATATAAGTAAATATTCTGTAAACTTTGCAGGAATGTAATTTGAAGAGTGTACAAAGTAACATATCACTGTCACTGTTAGTATTTAACAACATCAGACAGCAGAGAAATTAACAGCACATTGGAAATGAGAATTAATGAAACAATATTCACATATTCACATGTAGAATTTAAAGTCGTGACAATTGTTCTGAATGTATGTATATATATATATATATATATATATATATATATATATATATATATATATATATATATAATACTGCACCATTGACTTCAGACCAAGTTTTATTAGGTCAGTGGCAAAGTCTATTTCAGTTACTTCAAAATAGCAACGTGCCAGCAATGCACCTGAACACACCTTGTTTTCAGAACAGCATGCCCATGAGCAAAAAATTGCATTCGCTTTTCAAAGGTGCTGTATGTATGATTGACGCTGAGTGGTTGAACTAGGTATTGCAGTCCAAATTCAATATTTTGGAGAGTCCTCTCCTCCTCAGACTTAATGCACATGCAGGTTGCCAGATTAATGACATCATCAGGAAATAGTGCACTCGAAGATGAATGAAATGAAATACGCTGTGTTTTCCGCCGACTGGCAACCCAGGGTGCCGAAATACAATTGGGTAAACAGGCAGTGGGCAGGTTTCACAAACCAAAACAGAGAATGACATTCTGGCCCGGAACACACATTTTCAGGAGAATAACTGACTGTAGCATTGTTTTTCAGATAAACAGGTATGTTAACTTAGCATGTTTCTTAAATACCTGCAAACATATTATGGTATTTTTATGCTTTAGTAGAGTCAAAAACTTACATACAGTATAGCACCTTTAAACAATGTAGCGCAGGACCCAATGATAACTGCCTCGGGCTGAAACAAGCAAAAAAGACTTTGGGCCGCATTGGGCCGGGTGTATGATAGGGCCTATAGAGTTATTTTGCTATTCTTCTGGTAGGATCATTTTACTTAGCAAAATATCTCACCATTCACTGATGCATCCAGGTCACACTCTGTCACCATTATACTGTATATTTAGCCTAAAACACAACTATCCTCATGTTTTGCCACAGAACAGCATTTGATCCTTCGCTGAGAGGTTGATTGACAGTCGATCTGACCAATCATAAAACAGAATCTGCCATTTTGTCCGACAAACATCATCCTAAAAGTTGTGTGTACTGACGTTTTTCCATGGTTGAAACAAGATGTCTTCTAATGTTCATTCATGTTTATTTTGTTCTATTATGCAGAAGAGATGATGGGTTCATGTGTCGCTTGAACTGAGGTGCTACAGATTAAGATTCGTTTTCAAATGTATCTAGATAAGTGTAAACATATCCACAAAGAAAAACAATGCATTTTCAAATTTATATAGATTAATAAGAATGTAGACTTAGAGTACTACCAACATGGCTGCACACTCTCCCAAAAAAAAGTACAAAACCTGTCACTGAGGCAGCACCCTTTCTAAAGGTGCTTTTGCAGGAACCTTTTCATAGTTCCTAGAACTTCTTGGCATGTTCGCACCTCAGGAACTAGGAACACATTTAGTTCTAGGAACTCTGTTTGAGGAAACTAAATTAGCTCTTACTTCAGGGTAGGGTCTAAAAAAATTCTGTGGGAACTATCAATCACGTAAGTTTACGCTGATTGGCCAAACGCATACAAAACAAAAATGCTACCTAGCATTTTTTAAAAGCCATGTAAAAATATTTACTCCAAATGGCACATATTAGTAACTTATGAAAGCTTCCTGGTTACAGATTTTGTACCTTTTTTCCTGAGAGTGTAGATTTGCCATAAAAGTTATTTTTACACTTCCATGTCCACACACAGCTAAAGAGTTTTAACTCCCTGGCAGATTCTGCTAACCACACACTGAATTCCTACTGTATAAAAAAATACAGAAAGTATAAGAATTAAATGTCAATACTAACAACCTGAAGATAAGGAAAGGTCTTTTTTCAGCCTTCCTTATAGCAAAATAATGGATCTTTGTGGCATAGCAATGGACAAGTTGGGAATGGCAAGGCAAACAGGAAGGACAGTTCAGGTCAAATGGATTTCGAATTAAGAGCAGAGGAAGAAGAAGAAAAACAGATCAACAGATGAGGGATAAAGAATGAGTCAAAGAAGAAGAGCGGTGGATAAACAACCCAGAGGAAGAGCCTTTGGCTTTATATTAAAGCCAGTCTGGACTCAACCATCCTCATTGGCGTACACCCACATACACTTCCTGCACAGGCTTCTATATTCCAGCGCCGCAGTTAATACACTGCTGAGGACGTCGCAAGAGATGTGTAGGAGAGACTGATGCAAATGAGGATGGAAGAAACCCATGTTTGTGATGGATGGAGATTTGACGTCTTGGAAAAGAAAAAGGACAGAGGGAGAGACTCTCAAGAGAGGAAAGAGAAACAAACGTGAGAGACGTGAACTGTCTCTGCTCTCGTATGTCATTGTTTGCAGTGCCACGCTGTTCCAGCCTCAGTTCTGCTTCCCAGATCGTGCTGATAGAGATCTGTAAGCGGAGGAGGACAGCTGACTTTAAATCAGCATCTCCTGGCGACCTCGATCAATGTGGACACGGCTGCGGAAAGCTACCGGGGTTCAGCCTGGGTCAGTGACGCGGGTACAGCTGTTTTCTGAAGCAGCCCGGCTGGGACAGGTTCACAAGGTTTATCCATTCGCTGGTGCAGCGAGCATACTTGAAACCTTGCTTTGAGTAAACAGGCTCCCGCTCGCTCTCTCCTGACAGCCCACAAGTGGAGTATGCAGGGAGGGTTTTATTCGCCAAGCGCTCTTCAAGATTCCTTTGGTCTGTAGTGGTCCTGAACACCTCACGCTTTAGAAATGCATTATGGGTGAGGGTAATTGAAGGCAAGGAGTAGATGCAAATGCAGCGAAAGAGAGAGAACGCCAAGGGAAAAGGTTGAACAAGTTCATGGTCTTATCTATTAGCATCAACTTCACCACAAGAAGGAACACTTGTAGCCTGGAGATCTCAGTTTGAATTCCTACTAAAAACATCTTGCTTTTGAAATTATGGATGCCCAAACAGAATCCTTTCGCCTCTGCCTCACAAAGCGTGATATAATTATCTTGCAAAACCTTGACAGTGGTCTGACTCACGAATTCAACTATAAAAGTAACAAATTGGAATAGGAACTAAAACACCCTCAATCTACAAAAAGTCCATTTAAGGTTTGAAAGTGAAGTTGTATTTTTTTTTTTCTACAACAAACTTATCTAAGTATTTTCATTTAAACTAACCTCTTTCTTTTTTTTTTTTCTAACTTTTTGGAGTATTTTTCTTATTTAATTGGCAAATTGTTCTTATTTTAAACAAACTTTTAAAAACCTGTTAAATTTATGCTTCAAACAGCTACAAAAAAGACATTTGCAAGTCTGCAAGGTACAGTACATATCCACCTCATCCAGCACTTTTTTTTGTCTCACATTAAATATCCTGATACTTTTCATTGTGTGAAACTGCTGCAAACAATGAAGTGAGTGAAAATTAATCCTATTTGTTGTGTTACCGTTTTGAACGCGAGTCTGACACAGAAGAAATTGTTGAATAAAGTCATTATTTTTGTTTTCTTTGAACACAAAAATTATTCTTGTAGCTTCATAATATTACGGTTGAATCACTGATGTAATATGGAATATTTTAACAATGTTCATACTACTTTTCTTGGTCTTGAACCTGGTAATTGTGTTGCTGTCTATGCAGGGTCAGAAAGCTCTTGGATTTCATCAGAAATATCTTAATTTGTGTTCTGAAAATGAACTAAGTTCTTTGTAACAACATGAGGGTGAGTAATTAATGACAGAATTTTCATTTTTAGGTGAGCTATACCTTTAATTAAAGTGGTAGTATGTAATATTGACAGCTATCAGTTGAAATGGGAATTGCAGTACGAATTCAAAATATTGGACAAAGTTGATTCTCCCTCCCCCTTCCTCCTTGAAGACACACAACAGGAACAAGCACAACTGACAACGAAAGGCAACAAGCTTTAAACTGTAAAATAACAAGTTGATTTATCTAAGATTTATGTATTTGGCTATGGAGCTTTTTAAATGGATACCAAGGTATCTTAGAATGGAATGTAGAATTTTAGGTATAGAATCTGCTGTCTTGGATTAATGTTGTTTGCTGGCTTTCATGGCTGCAATACGTTGAGTTTTCTGCCAGCTGGGAACCCAGGGTGTTGAAATACTATAAGGTAAATTAGCAGCGGGTATTCACATGAACAAAAAAAAACAAAAAAAAAAAACAGACTTTCTGACAAATAAACATTAGCATTGCTTTTTGGATATTTAGTATTTTTCCTAAATATCTCCAAACATACACAATAATCAATGCACACAGCACCTGAACAACATTTATCAGTATTATTGTCTTGTTTTGTTTTCAATAAAATATTTAGCATCCTTAAAACAGGACGACATGATAGTTTTCTTTTTGAGGCACCAATTCCAAGTATTTAAAGAAATAAGTGTATTTTTCTTTATTCACTGGTAAATAATTTATTATTATTACAAACACAAACCTCAATAAGATTTGTTAGACATAAAACAACAATGAAAATCTTTTGGGTATGAAAAAAAAATAAATCTCCATGGTAATTATTAAACTTAAAACAATTCTAGTGTACTTTCTCTCTGGTTTTCCATTTGCAGTAGACAAATAGATCAACAAGGTAATTGAAAAAATAATTTATTTAAAATCCAGCCAGATGCATGTCTTCAAATTAAACAGCAACACACTACAATAAAAGAAATACCAGCCAACTTTATCGATTACAAATAACAATTATTTTCACATTCCCAGAGGGCCAAAAAAAGACTTGCTTATGATTGAAATGTACAATCACAGGGACTTCTGGTGCACACAGCCGCTCAGAAACTGAATCAATTAAAATGAAAACGATTAAAAGGACATTGTTTTTAATATAACTTGGAGTCACAAAGCGTTTACTCAACCACTTAAAACTCTTTCTGCTTCCTCTTTTACCTTTATATGAGGCCAAAGGGAGAATATAACTAAAGGAGAAACTTTGTTCAAATCCTTTCGTCCGTTAGAGACTATTAAACAGTATCTTAATCATTCGGCCATGAATTCTGGCAATTCGTTTTGAAGGTTAGTCACCCCTTGAAAAGAGCCGTACGACGTATATAGTTGTGAATGACTTCAACACATCACACGAAAACCAGAATATGAGACATTCCCTCTTCCCAACGAGAGCACCTTTTGTAACCGTTATTTATTTATTTACAGACTCTGTGCTAATGGAAGAGCCTTGTTGTAGCAAAATAGGCCATGTCACAATGTTCCTCTTCTCGACGCAGCGCCAAGCTAAAGATAAATCCATTAGGATACAGCAGTATGAAGAGTGAGAGAGAGGCATGAAAGGGACAGCACGCAGCAATGGAGGAAGAAAAACGGCGAAAGAGCGAAGAAAGCAGGGAAGGAGCACATTCAAAATTAAGAAACTAGAGTAACATTTCCTGCCACTCCGTCCTTTTCTTCCTCCTTGGCTGAACTGGTAAGAAAAGCGAGGCATTCATCACCAGACTTCTAGTTTTCCAGCCCACTGTGTTCACTCCAGCCTGCTTTTGTGCCCAGCTATACTTTAACCCTGACTGGCGGCTCTTGGACAAACCTGACTCCCATGCCCAATGGCTGGGAATTGTAGTCCAATGAGCAGAGGATGATGGGGGTCCTGGGCCAAACATGCTTTCCCACCGTGCTGAAAAGAAGTGCTTGACAGATCGGGTGGCCCAGTTGCCACGACGACCGATGAAGACAAGGTCATTCACTTTGACCTCCACCCTGCCCTGCTGGCGGGTGGTGAGATCACTAAGCTGTTGACTAATTAATGAGTGTGTTTGTAGTCATGCTGGTTAGGACGGCTTTGACGGGAGCTTGCTCTCTTTGTGAAAGGCCTCTCTGACGATTTATTGGCCAGTCTTTTGATATGTGTTCAGACGATTGTTTTCGCCGGCTTGGAGAAAAGATGCATGCATATATGCAGTGTAAACAAGGCCTATGATGTGATTATAATACAACATTAGCTCAATGCAGAGAAAGGAGACACAAATGCACGGCTCTGGAAAAAAATGTGCGTGTCCTGACGCACACACGCAAATGACGACCAAAGAACAATCGACAGCGCTCTGGATTGAGATGTTTCCCTGCTGGGAGAAATTCAGATCAAATACAGATGGTAGCTGGTTTTGTGCTGGTCCAGCTTGAACAAGATGGATTCAGTCTTCTTGTAGCAGCTCAAACTCCTTTTAGGTCAGAAATTTTCAAGCTTGAGGTCAAAGCTCCACATGGTCACCAAAGATGCCTTTTAGGGGATTTATATTTACTTATGGTATGTTTTTTAACATGTATAGACAACTGCTCAAATACTTTTTATGAAATAAATAAATACTTTTATTCAGAACAGACACAGTAAATTAATCTAAAGTGTCAGTAAAAGCATTTTAAAGACATATTAATCTTTCAAATGACTTTTATTATGTTTCTACAATAATGTTAAAGGGGTCATATGAAGCACTTTCAGTTTTTGCTTTCTCTTTGGAGTGTTACAAGCTCTTGGTGCATAAAGGAGATCTGTAAAGTTGCAAAGATTAAAGTCTCAAATCCAAAGAGATATTCTTTATCAAAGTTAAGACTCTGCCATGCCCCTAAAACGGCTCGTTCAAACACGCCCCCACATCTCTACATCACTATGTGGAAATATTTGTGTAATGCCGCCCAAATGTTCACGCAAAGAAAGAAGGCATGGGTTCAGTTAACTTCAGTTAGTGTTGAAGCAGTCATGTCAGGGAGATGCTGTGTGCGTCTAGGAGAAAGCAGAAGCACTTTATTTGGCCTTCTGAAAGTAGATGCATTTAGAAATCTTTAAGATCGCTTAAAACAAAATAGCAACGCATTTTATGAACGACCGTTTCGTGAACCTGGGAGAGGAGGTAATTCTGACTTTGCTACAACAATCTGGCGCTTCTGAATCAGCTACTGTAAGTATGTTTTGTTATTATTTTAAGTATTTGCTATTGATTGTTAAAATGCAGAGTTTTATGTGTTGTGTGTGTGTGTTCATGCATATCTGTGAGAGAGATAAGGTTACTCACATCACGGTGGAGTCAGCTGTCTTAACCGTCCATTGCTTGTGTACTACAAACACACAGGAGCTTTATCACTGTGTCTTTCACACGACCATTATTAAATGTCTTTACATTTATTTTGAAAGATGAAGCTCGCAATTATGGAAAGAGTCATTACATTTTCCACGAGTGCTTGCAGTGTTCGGCCATTTTTTTATTTACTTATTACAGTAGTTATCTGACATTACAGTAAAAGGTCTTTTTATTTTTAACAACATCAATTGCCAGTTAGATCTTGAAATGTATATTTTAATTGTATGTTGTGGGTTGCAAGAACATTTGCCTTAAGTCACAGAACAAAAAAGTTTGTGAAAAATGTTTTAAGGTAAATCAATCTACTCTGTGATGAGCTACAAAGCATGTAAAATCACCTACCAGCAAGTGGACTTTCCAACATGGAAATTTACTTCCACCAGTTGCCATTTAAAATGGAGACACAGTCACTCATTTTTTTGACACATGCACATTCCTTGATACACTCACAGTCTGCCGTGTTCATACTTTCCAGACCTTTAATAATACACACATCTTCAGTCTCTGACTGGAAAGCCTTGGCTGTCCACTCTGAGATTTAAGTCTTACAGTCACACACACACACACTCACAACTTTCGAATGCCTCCATTTCTGATAAGACACATCTGTCCTGCCAGGACCTGATCCATGAGTCAGATTCAGCAATAACGTCCTTTACTGGAACCCCAGAACAAACTGCCAAAAAATATCGTCATCAGAGTAATTGTGTATATATCTGTGTAACTGTGTTTCTTCAGCTATGGGCACTTTTGGCAATGTGAACATTTAGAAAAGAAACTCTTATAAATCATGATTTGATTTTTACACTCTCACCACTTTATGTTATCCACTAACAATGTCCAGCTGTAGCCATACATGCATCACAGCGTAATTCTTAAAAAATATTCTGAAAGTAATTTCAGTCAGTGTCATTTCAACCACATCTTAAAATATAATAGCATTCTGTAATGGAAAAAGCACTTTCAGTATTTTTTGTAAAAAAAAAAAAAAAATATAAAAATTGCTTGCCTTATGTGGCCAATTTTACAGTTATTATGTTGTACTTGCAAACTACAAAAAAAAAAAAAAAAAATATTGACCAAGATTATTAGGGGCACAGTTGTTGGTTTCGGATGGAAATTATGCCCCAAATGAAAGACATTTGAGGGAAAAATGTCTATTAATTGGATATAATAAATATCAAAATGACTTTAACATTTAAATCAATCTTAAGACTATCTAGGTTTTAAATATTCATATGGGAAAAGACTAAAACAATAAATCTATAAATAAAAGGCATTTGAAAATAAGAAAATTACATAATGAAGGTATGCTAAAATATTTCCCAGCCTTTTAGTCTCAGAATAGATTATAATGAATAATAAAAATTAATAATAACAATAAAAAAAATAATAATAATTGGCTTGGATGTTAATGTGCTTATCCTTGATGAAACTACAAAAATCCCCAATTGGTATGACAGAATGTCATCACCCTTCTGTCACTTCTGACCCCGTCCCTAATCACAGAGGGTCAAAAGACAGCCCACAGGGTCACAATGCATCCCCCTCATAGAGAAACGACTCTTAAAACCCTTTCATAAATCCACTTCATCCCTAAAAAGCCAATAACTAGATAACGGACCACCACCAAGCTATCTGAATACAACCTTTATAAAACCATTGTAAACATGCACATTTCATCAAACAGTTTTCTCTTTATGCATGACAAAAGAATTCTGAGAATTGCAAAAATAAGCATGAACGATATGAATGAAGGTTTGACTCCGTTTACAGGAATTCTTTTGATAATGCCACATTACTCATAATGAATTTGACATTGTCTACTATATCGCAACAAAAGCTCAGTCAAATGTAATGTCCATTTGCTTCCAACTTGGTCTCTTTCTTTCTTTCTTTAATCTATGGGAATAAACAGGGTTGTGCAACTTTCATTTTTTTCTTTATGAAGAGAAACAAGAGACACATTATTTTTGTGGTTTGTTTTGTTTAAACATCAACATAATGCCAAAAATGCCTCTGATTGATGCACTGAAATATTGAAAATTGTGATAATATGAGCCAGGGTTTTCTGATAAACTACATGTAATATTTATGTTCACTGGGCTTCTGTTCAGTCAAACGTGCATCATAATAAATGTCAAGCACCGACAACAACTCTTCATTGTGTTCATGTCTCAACCTTTACAAATTTACTGTACAGAATGATGTTATTTATAGCACATCACCACATAACCATGCTGCATGCTGTTATAAACACATACAATCATACATGTCCTGTTTTGATACAGAAACCTCGTCCGTGTTTATCTGAAAAATAAACATGGACAATTATAGAGAGAAAAGACAGAGAGATGTATGTAGTACATGATTAACTGCTTTAATGTTTTTGTTTTATAGAATAACACAGCATTAATTCACTCACCACATTTACAAAGCTCAATCCAAGACTTGTTTCTGTGGTTTGGGCACCACTGAGGATGGTGTCTGATTTTACACTCTGGCTCTAGTACTGAGTGTGTGTATCCTGATGTGGAAATTATGATCAAGGGGTCATAATTCCCTTGCAGAAGTCATGAGTAAAGAGCCTGACTCACAGCAGAAGCTGCTCTGATCTGAATGTGGTTTTGGGGGGAATATCAAATCGATTGAACACAAAGAAAAAAGCACTACTCTTCAAAGCTGTGAGATCGATAAGATGTTTAAAAATGTCCAAAAGAAGTCTCTTTTTGCGTTTATTTGATTAAAAATCCAAAAAATGTATTTGTTTTGAATAAATGCTGTTCTTTGTAACTTTTTATGTATCAAAGAATAATAGAAAGGCATCACAGGTTCTAAAAAAAATATTTAACAAAATTACTTAATACTGTATGAACACACACACACATGTATATGAAAACTTAAAAACCTTAGACAGAACTGTAGCAGTTGTATTATAAGTGCAAGTGGCGACTTTTTATCCTGAAAGAGTAGTTGTAGAAAGGGATGGAAAGGAAATAAAAGAGAAAGAGTAAATTTGGCACCTTATACATTAAAAATCTTTGTCTCCATGGAGACTGATCATAAAGCCTGAAATAAACCACCTGTAGCCTCAGACGTGTAAACCATCGGACTCATAGATATGTTTCCATTTTTATTTCACATAGACACACACTTTGTCAAGCAGCAACATGGCAGTGGGAAACACACAAATTATGAGCCATGGCTCAGCTGCTGCGCATTCAACCACAATGACTTGTCATGAAATGATTTTCAACAGCGATCACGCCTGCAGATGTGGAACATTAAACTTTGGGAATTCAAGCAGCGCACTCCCTCCTCCCTCTGTACGAAATGTCAGTTTCTCTTGTTACAACATGACGGTACACTCGCCTTCCGTGCAAACAGATGTATCAGACACAGGTCACAAACAGGTTGAAAAAGCACAGACTAACAGCTCTTAGACGAAAAACTGACAGAAACCTGCGTGGGGGAAAATATTATGCTGACATCATGGCTGATGCATGATGAAGTCTTTATTTAGAGATATTTTCTTTGACAGCTTATTGGCAATTAATTTTTGTGACTTACCCTCCTTGTGAAGGGTGTCAATGATTGTCAGAGACCATTTTGAAGGCCCAGGAAACCTTTGCAGGTGTTTTGAGTTGATTAGCTGATTGGCATGTCACCATATTCTAATTTTTTGAGAGTGGTGGGTTTTTGTTAAATGTGAGCCAAAATCATCACAATTAAAAGAACCAAAGACTTAAACTACTTCAGTCTGTGTGCACTGAATTTATTTAATACATGAGTTTTACAATTTGAGTTGAATTACTGAAATAAATGAACTTTTCCTCTACATTCTAATTTATTGAAAAGCACTTATACACGGTTTCATTCATAAATTTGTGGCTAGTGTGATTTTTGTAATGTTTTTGAAAGAAGTCTCTTACCCCCACTAAGACTTTGTTTATCTGTTCAAATATACAGTAAAAACAGTTAATACTGTGAAATAATTTTTACTATTTAAATATTTTATTTTATTGCCATCAGCAAGTTTTTCTTTTATATTCTATATTTAAAAATATGCAATTAAAATACAAAAATCCAGAGAAATCATTGTTACAGATAGAGGATTGTTTATTAGCCAGAAGTAATAGTTTGAAGCATTTTGTCTAACAAGAGTCATGCAGATTACTTGTGTCCATTGATGAGCAACTGATGTAATGCTACATTTCTCCAAATCTTTTCCCATGAAGAAACAAACTCATCTACATCTTGGATGGCCTGGGTGTAAGTAGATTTTCAGCAAACTGTCATTTTTGGGGGGGAGAACTATTCCTTTAAAACCTTTGGATTCACCTTCAGCATCTTTGAAACAGAGCCAAAGCTATTCCATCTGCAGGTCATGTGATTGTTCTTATTTTAAGATGTGAGGTTGAAGGGCAGGGGTCTATTTCCCTTAGGGACATGCAACAGAAGCCAGATAACTTCCAAAAGTGCATAATATATATCAAACCACACACATAATAAGTAACAAAAGAAGAATATGTGACCAAATCCACACGCTCCTCCCTGCTCAGATATTTCCTTTCACAGAAATGCCATCAAAGCATTCACTAGTGCAAAGAGTTCCAACCGCCATATTTAACCTAGATGTGCCCTAAAAGAAATGCATGATGCTGGTTCTCTCATCAAAGAGAGAGATTACTGTAAATCTCAATTGCCTGTTCGCTGCCAGTCAACCATTTGTGTTGCCTGAACTCTCGACTATATAGCAGCTAAATAATGTTTAAACAAACACAAGCTTCACATACCAGTCATTGCCAAGCTCATCTAATGACCTGAAGAGGGTGAATGAACCTTCTGTTCATGACAGACAGAAGATGGCGGGAGGCTTTATCTCAAATAAGGCAATAAATCTATCTCTCAGCAGACGCTGTTGTCTTTGGCAAAGAGTGGATTTGGAAACTAGATTCCAAAAGGGAAATACCAGTGCTTGTAAGGCAGCAAACAAACAGCACTGAAATTTTAGGCAAAGTTTTAGTCTTTGGTTCTGACTAGATGACTTTCAGTGGCATACTTATAAGAATCAGCAGTTGGTCACTGTGGTAATAAATGGTCAAATAAATGTAACATTTGTGTTGTTGTTTTTTTTTTCATGAAAGAGATAATGCTTTATTCAGTAAGGATGCATTAAATTTATCAAAAGTACCAGTGAAGACCATTATAATTAGGGATGTCCAGATCCGATAATGGGATCGGAAATCGGGCCTGATCACATGGTTTCAGACTCAATCAATATCAGACGTTACCTCCCGATCAGGACTCGGATATATATATAATAAAGGTGTGAATAAATATAGATTTAAACTAAAAGAGACAGGATAGTCTGTGCATGATCTGGTGTTTTATTTGGACCCAGAATAAGCCGAGATGAACATCACGGAGCGATGAACACTCTCATGCAGTTTGCGTTTCATTCTCCTTGTTTCCTCTTTACCACACCCTCTTGTTAGCCTAGTTGGTCTAATTGTGCTCACCTGTCCCTCATGTATTTTCCTCCCTATTTATAGTGCACCTTTCCCTTTTGTGTTTGCTGGTCTGTGGTCATTCTCACTCCCTGTCTCTGTCTGTGGCTGAATATATATGTTCATGTCTCCCTGTCTGGTTGGTCTTGTGCCATTGTCTTGCTGTCTGGTTGGTCTTGTGCCCTTGTCTAGTCCTTGTAATTCCTTGTTCTTGTCTTGCTCCTTTTTTTAGTATTTTGTTTTTGCTTTTATTTGAAATATTAATTTAGTTTTTCTAGTCCTTATTCATGGTTTTGTTTGCTCATTCTCTTAAGTTGGTTAAATGGGTAATTTCTTATTTTGTTACTTTACTTTTATTATTTCATTGGTTTCTTTGTCTTGGATTTAACTTGTGCTTTTGTGGAGCTTTGTCCTGTTTAGTCTTGTGTTCGAGTTCTTTACCTGTCCCCATGCGTCCTGCCCGGGTTCTACCTGCCTGGCATCTGGTCTGTCTCCAGAGTCGGTGGTCAACAAGTTTCTGAGCTCCGCTCCATGGTGCCTTGTGTGGTCTTCTCCATCAGCCTGGTCTTGCTGTCCCCTCTGTTGCCCAAGTATTATGCCAGTTGTTTCCTGAAGCCTTCCCAGTGGCCTTCCCTAGCGGTTCCTGTTTATTGTGTTCCTGTTGTGGTATCTTGTGCACTTCACTACCTCCTTGTATCAGTCTGTCTTGTCAATAAAACCTTGTTATATCTCACTGCAATTAGGTCCTCCTTCCTAGATCCCTGACAGTCCAGTAGTTATAGATTTTTAAGCCAATTAAAAGCTAGACATTAAAGTTGCCTATACTACCAGTCAGAAGTTTTTAAACCGTAAGCTTGTTACTATTGTTTAATTAAAGAAGTATCTTCTGTTTACCAAGCCTGCATTTATTTGATCCAAAGTACAGCAAAACGGTAACCTTTTGAAATATGTTTACTAGCCTATTTAAAATAGCTGTTTTCTATTTGAATACATTTCAAAATGTATTTTATTGAACACACTGGATCTGTTTTTTCGGACTCGAGGGCAAAAAAACCTGATTGGGACATCCCTAATTATAATGTTACAAAGATTTATATTTAAAAGAAATGCTGTTCTTTGAACTTTCTATTAATCAAATCAATGCTGAAAAATGTATCATTATATATAATATTTCCACAAAGAATATTAAGCAGCACAACTGTTTTAAATATTGATAATACATGCTTCATAAGCATCAAATCAGCATATCAGAATAATTTCAGAGGGATTGGGAAATTCAACTTTGCCATCACAGGAAAATTACATTTTAAAATATATTAAAATAGCAAGCAGTTGTATATTAATAATATATTCTTATTCACATTTATTTATATTTCTTCTCTATTTTTCATCAAATGATCACAATTTTACCAACCCCAACATTTTGAACAGTAGTGTATGCAAGGAAAACAAAGTTCACAGATCGCAGTTCTTTAAGAAAATATTTCAATAACACCGTCATTGCCGTTTAACAGATTAACTGAAATTAACAGCAGTCTTTCTTTAATGTTTAAACGATCATCTTATATGACTTGAAAAAAAGTAATGTAAGAAAAACATCCACTGAAATTGTACAAAAAATGTAGGTTGTAAAGGTCTGAAAGTCTCTTTACATCCCGAGAGCAATCACTAAGTCAAGTGGCTTAAATGTATTAATATGTATTTATATAATTTGTGGAAGGAATAGGACCATAAAATCACAGTGTCATGTTGCACAAATTAGAAGGTATTATATGGCTGTTTTTGGGTGAAAGTGTTCTTGGCTGTGTAATTCTGTGTTGTTCTTAGTTTGTCTGTCTCAGAGTTGGGAAACTGATTAAGCCCAGGCACGCACACACATTTAGATACACTACTTGTGGTTTACAAGTTATAATGAAAGATGGATGTCAGAGGGGCTTGGAGGAGATGAAACCTGCTGAACATTAAAATCCCTTCTAATTAAAGAGTAAGAGTATTAGTGTGTGTGCGTGTGTGTCAAACAGTGAAGATAATGGAGGACCCGTTGATGAGAAGTGTTTCACATTCCTACAGAGGTAATGAGGCGGCACAGATGATACACACACTCACGCACGCACACACACACCTCTCAAAACCAACATGTTGCTAAAGTGGAAGGAACTAAAGGTCAATATGTCTAAAGCAATACAGCACAACTAATGTTAGGCAGACTATAAAATATGAAAGGTGTTTGCTGTAATAACCTTTCAGATTTACAGAGAAACTGCTTAATGGTACTTATATTATCATGTATGTTTTTGACACACCTGCCTGTGGTCAGACTATGTTCTTGAAAATTGGTACAAGCTGCATTTGTTATTAGAAATTTAGTCACGGTCTGCAGACAAATGAAAATGTATGTATGTGTATATATATATATATATATATATATATATATATATATATATATATATATATATATATATATATATATATATAAAAAATTGGAAACACTGACTATTAGAAAATATCTCTCTGTTGCTTCAGAGGCCATAACATACTAAGTCCAACTCTCAATAACCTTGGCCAAAACAATAAAGAGTTCAACATAAACTGTTGCACCAACAAAATAATACATAGTTCAACATAAAGTGTAAGGTCCAGGCTAACTGCTATATGTTTTGCGTTGAGGTGATACTTGAGGCTCGATGTGTGCTGCGGTGATATACGAATGCTAGTTGGTGCTCCAGTATAATCGGTCCACGGAAACTCATCCAGTGAGAAACGTTCCGCGGTGCAAAAATAAGTTATTAAAAATGCGGGAATTATTTTTCTGTAATAAATTAATCTTAGTTAACGTGTTATTTTTTGTGTAATTAATTAATCTCAATTAACACGTTAAAGTTCCGGCCCTAATATATATATATATATATATGAAGAGTTCAGATGCAAAAGCCTGTAAATGCCGACTGATATTTTCATCTAAAATTAGGATTTTTGTCAAGCTCCTATGCTTAGGTTGAGTCATTTTACTTTAATGTCAATGTGCAGGTTCTTTTCCAGGCTATTAAAGTGAAATAACTGAACATAAATATAGGAGCTTGATAAAAATCCTAATTTTAGATGAAAATTTCAGATGGCATTTAGAGGCTTTTGCATCTGAACTCTTCATATATATGTAGTGTGTGTGTGTATGTGTGTGTGTGTGTGTGCGTGTGTGTGCGTGTGTGTGTGTGTGTATTAAGTTGTTTATGAGGACACATTCTGCATTCTGAATCATTTGTAGAGGTTTGATTGTGCTTGATGGAAGTCCAGCCAGAAGAGCATTGCAGTAGTCCAGACTAGAAATGACAAGGGCCTGGACAAGAAGTTGTGCAGCATGCTCCATTAGAAAGAGCTTGATTTTCTGATGTTGTGCAATTAAAACCTGCAAGATCGAGCAGTCTTTGCAATGTGGTCTTTGAAGTTCAGCTGGTCATCAAAGATTACACCAAGATTTCTGACTGAAGTGGAAATTGTAGAAGAGCCTAGTTGGATGGAGAAATCATACTGTAGAGTTGGAGTGGCAGGAAAGACAAGAAGCTCTGTCTTTGCCAGGTTTTGCTGTAAGTGATATCCTTTTATCCATGCAGAGATGTCTGCCAGGCAGCATGAGATCCGTGCAGCTACCATTGGATCATATGGTTGAAATGAAAGATAGAGCTGGTGTGTCACCAGCATAGCAATGGTAGGAGAATCCATGTGCCTTTATGACGGGACCCAGGGATGTCGTATATATGGAGAAGAGGAGGGGTCCAAGAATTGATCCTTGAGGAACCACAGTGACAAGTGATGCTCTGTAATGTAGTGGTGTGGATTACTTCTGGATTATTGTGATGTTTTTATCAGCTGTTTGGACTCTCATTCTGACGGCACCCATTCACTGAGGATCCACTGCTGAGCAAGTGATGTAATACTACATTTCTCCAAATCTGTTCCAAAACAAAATCGTTAACACCTTGAATGGCCTGAGAGTGAGTACATTTTCAGCATTTATAGATGAACTATTCCTTTAAATGATACCACAACACATCCACCAAGTTATCAAAAGCTTTTTAAATAGTTATGTTTGTCTACTTGAACACTAAAAAATGCAAAACATTTATCAAAACATGAAAAACAGTTACAGATGGAAAAAGAGTGGTAAAGACTTGTTTTATTTATTCCCTAAATTGTGTATTATATAATAAAATATATAATAATTATATATTATATAATTATCTAAGTTTTAAGTTTGTCAGATTGAGTGTCAACATGAATCGGAGGTGTGATGAGAAATCATATAGACTGCAAATGCTTTGGTATCCAGTATCTGGTCCCTTTGAGATGTGTGTCTTGCTCGAATGACAGGAATAGGAACAAATGGGCTAAGTCTGCAATTTAGGCACTGAAGTGGTGTTTTACCCTGACAGGTTCTCTTAAAACAGCACAACTGATGAAGGCTTGTTTGAATTTGTAACCCTATATCAGTCTGAACCATTTATTTAAAAAAAGGAAGGAAGAAAGAAATCGATTCTCAAAAAAAAAAAAAAAAAACAACGTGCAAAACAACATGCCACTCAATATCAGAAACAGCCTAACATTTTATTAAAAGAAACCATGTCAAAAGGGATATCTGTGCATGAAAGACAGATTTGACAGGGGAATAAGAAAGACAAGGAAGGAAAGTCAAGCCAAAGGCTGCGTCATTCATTTTTATTCACAATGTTTCTCGTTTCACGGCCCCATTCGCCCTCAATCAAAAAGTGAAAAGCACTTGAGTCCTGTGGTGAATTAAAGCTTAGACCCCAGCGACTGGCCTCTTTTGCTTCTTCAGCCTTTGAGTACAGCAAAGCCCACAGCAGCAGCGATGCACTGCATGAGAATCTGTCCTATGCTGCCACACACTGTGAAGCAAGCTTTGAGGAGCAGAAAGTAAGCTGTGTGTTAATCACCACAGAAAGAGCCAGAAACAGTCTGCAGTAGAGGGTTTGCTTGGATGCCAAAGAGTGTGTATGCTTCACGACCTACTGGAGTTCAAAGATCAAGACTGTGAGCTGTTAGTGCAAATTTGATTCAAGTCTATAATGGGCATCTTGCTTGAAGCATTTATTTTTTTCCTATCTTCATTTGATTAATAAATAAACAAATACATTTAAACATTTACACACACATGCACATACATAAATACATATAAAAAAAGATATAAATAATTGATATAAAAATACAGTGAAAACAGTGTTTTCTTTTGTATTACGTTTTTAAAATGTAATTTATTCCTGTGAAGCAAAGCTGAATTTTCAGCATCATTACTCCTGAGGGTCACATGATCCTTCAGAAATCATTCTAATATACTGATTTGCTGCTCAAGAAGCATTTCTGATTATTATTATCAGTGTTGGAAACAGTTATACCGTTTAATGTTTTTCTGAAAACCATAACACGGATTTTCAGTATTTTTTTTAATAGAAACACTTTAAAAACAAACCTTTGTGGCAATGTAAAAGTCTTTACTGTCACTTTTGATCAATTTGATGCATTCTCTCTGAATAAAAGTATCAATTTCTGTAAAAAGAAAAGAAAAGGGCAAACATGTCCTGTCATGAAAGTGCTGTAACAATGAAAAAAAAAAAAAAAAATATATATATATATATATATATAGGCTATGATAATGATGATAATTTACCTTTTTTTTTCATTTGCTTTTGGGGTAAAATTTTAATTAGTGGAAAATTAAAAAAAATCCACTTAGAATTATGACTTTTGGATGTTACAATTTTGCTTTTATTTCTAAAAGTGTGCTGCATTAATGTTAAAATGTTAAAACTTTGCCTTTGGTCTTAAATTAAGATAACTCCACAATTTGCATAATGCTTAAAGGCGTTTCTAACATGATTTTTTTATTAAAATATCCAAACACCAATAGAACAGCGTTAAATATTTTGCTGCCTTGTGTACTTACATTATCCCAAATGTTTCGAAGAATGTTTAAATCCAGTGAAATAAGCTATTTTAACTAGTGACACGGAGAGTGTCCATAGTGTCATTGTGTCTCCTACCAATGATGTCATAACCCCTCGATTTCCGGTTTTATTTTGTTGAAAACATGGAAACACCAAAGACACTTTAATATGTTGTGCATTTTAATAGACAGATGACGACCGCGCAGAGTAACATTATAAAAGAACTTTCAAATGTATCTAGTATTTTAAAACAGCAATACTTTACACATACGCACAACATGAAGGAGCCGAAGCGGTCGACTGTGGCATAATAAAAGCTCCGCTGCTTTCAAGCCGTACATGCTTCGCGCTTGTTCAGCGGCCTTGTTTCGCTTCCACAGCTTTCAGTCTCACCCTGCTTCATTCTACTACGTTTAAAAAAATCACTAACACATCCATGAACATGATTTCTGCCCGAGTCCCATCGGATTGCATCAGTAGTGGGGATGAAGACAACAACTCCCATAAGTCCACGCTCAGTCACTGCTTCATCAAACTTCGCCTTTGTTCTCAATATGCACCCTCTAGCAGCCAAAACTTACATATTGTGCCTTTAACCAAAACATTAAAACTTTTCAATTAACATGGAAGGACAACAAACATTAAGATCATTGTCAATGTCACGGAACAATGTTAATGTCAGTGCAGTCAAAATAAACATGCAATTGGAGGTATAAGCAGTTGAGGTTCAAAAACGTACAGCCCTAATGTGTGTTTTGGAGCTTGAGGATCATCCAGCGTGTCTTTCTGCTTACTTCCCTCCCTGTCACTGAATTATTCAAATGCAAACAGACCAAATACATGTATAAATGCCACCACCTGGCTTATTGCTGTTTAATACAAACTTTTGTCCAATCTTTGACAAAGCAGGATGAGATTATGCAGCACATTACTCATATTAGGAGCGTTTCCCTTTGCTAGTGTTTGCCAGCATCAGACTTTCACTGCAGGTTAATAGAGGTCACTGTATTACAGCTGCAATTCTGAATACGTTATATAGGACTGAATATAGCTAGCTACACTGCATTATAATAACACCTGTCTTCACAGGCCGGCTATATATCCCTCACAATCCCTGTAAATAATCCATGATATCGCTTCTCTTAGAGACGCATACAGGTTTACAGTAACCTCCAGAGGATTATGTATCAGATATGATTGACAGGTTTATGACTTCCTGGTGGTAAAGAGGAAATAAGTTTCCCCTCATTTCAGAGACGTATCAAGGTCTGCTGCGAGCAAAGAGAAATGCCAGGCATCATGTTGACTTAATAATAATCTCAATAATATTAACTTCTTTTTTTGCAGTAGATATTGCTATAGCGGTTTTATCACCAGAGCTCCATTGTAAAACTATTTAATGAAATCTGAGGGTGCTGTGCAATGATGCTGATATCAAAAACAGAGAATGAGGTTTATTTTATAAGGCGTTAAAACTATTGGTGTTTCTGACTGAGACATACTCATAATGTTGAGGCTCTATGGAGGAAACGTGCACTCTTATACATACATATAAAACAAAATATACTGTAAGTTTATGATCTGTTTATGATGGCAATAATGTAGTAAAAGAAGAAGAATCTAGTAACATTCTTTCTTTTAAAGCCATTTCAAACAAAAGTCCCCTGTGATATACTACTATATATAACATTAATAAGAAGAAATGATTTTTTTAGCATATTAGAAAGATTTCTGAAGGATCACGTGACACTGAAGACTGGAATAATGGCCATCACAGGAATAAATTACATTTTGAAATATATTACAACCAGCTATTCAAAATGTTAATAATATTTCACAGTATTCATATTTTACTGTATTCTTCTTCCAATAAATGCAGGCTGAGTGAGCACAGAAGAACAGAAACATCTTACCAACCATAAACAGTTTAACAGTAACGAATATTTAAAAATGATACAATTTGTCTGCTTTATCTAACTACATTTAAAACGGTCATTTATCAACAATCGCAATGTTTTAATGCAATTAATATACAATGTTGATTATATTTTTCACAAAACTTGAATTTTGATTTCACAGCAAATGCAAATGTTGTTTATTCTGAGCTATCATGTGGAAGCTGGTGCTGTGTGGAAGCGTATGCATATACACCTGCCATATCAGTGTCAGGATGTCATTATTGATGGACACGGCAGCTGAAAGCACTCATCCTGAAAGCTCATTATCGGGTGTTGACTTCCATGTTCTTTGATGTGACATGCAGCTTCAGTCCACAATAATTATGACATCAACACTTTGACCTTAACTCCAAAATTGCAGTATTCACACACTCATGCGATCAGGAGAACTGTCATCCAAGTCCCATTAACCACTGAAAAAGTCTTCACGCTCCTTCACCTTCAGACAGAGAAAAAGAAGTGAGGTGCTGAGTTCAAACGAGTGATGAGAGTGGTGCAGAAATCATGAAGGAATAAAAGAATCAAATCTAGAAACACAACTTGCAGCCCTGCAATTTTTATTATGGCTACATATACCAAGTTTTAAATGAAATTACTAATTTTTATGAAATGCACCACAAATCATATTAGACTTACTGCCTCGCTCATGAACATTTTCTTTCCACGTAAAGGTTAAAGTTATTATTCATGGGAAAGAGCAGGAGCATGTAAGAGGTACGGTGCATTCATCTCAATGACCAATTCTATGCTCAATTTCCAGACTAATGGAACCTTTACACAAGCATGCCAAGGTCTATGTGGTCTGAATCAAACACATTACCCATAATGCACCGGCCCATTATGGATAATAACCACCTACTTTGGGCTAACATAGAGCTCAGCACATGCGTGACAGAATCACTGAAATGTACAATACTTTGGTGCTCTCTGCAGTGCAAGTCCAGTTCTACCAGTGGAAATAAAGTCAAGGATATGCTAAGCTTACTAAACTTCACCGATCCAATGTTTCCAATGAATCCAATGTTTTACCACTTCAGCTTAATACACATCATCTCTGAGACTAACCATCAGTGTTTGGGAGTAACTAGCTGACTAAAAGTAGCAATGTTCACTTAAAAAATCACTTGTTTAATTTCAGAAAGAATCAGTGTTTTTTAAACAAATAATTTCTGTGAATGATTCAATGATTCATTCATAAAAACAGATGCTGTTTTCCAGTGTGCCTACATATACTACACCCTTGAAGTATGTACTCTTTTGGTGAAGAAAAAGTACACACTTTTGAGTGTGTAGTAGAAGAGTAGACGAGCTTTGGGACATACTTTGGGACACATCATATAATTTCACATTTAACACTCTGTTGCTCAGTTGCCAGCACCCTGTCACTGTAAAGTGGACTGTCAGTCATCTTGATAACATGACAGATAACATCCTCCTCATTTCATTTAATTCAACTTCCTACCGTATTGGGAAAAAAAACAGAAAGTAGCATGTTAATCTGCTATTATTAACTCTGCTAATATTATTTGCCTGATGATGCATTTTAAAGTTAATGGCCAAATTGATGTTTATACATTTTCACATAGTTGTTGCAGATGAAATATGACACTAATAACCTTAAATAAATATTTTTAACCAGGTTAAATGTTGATAATTACTAGGGCTTGCATAGTCGAGTAGTCGAGTGATCGACTACTTCAACAATGAGTCGGCGCTGTCGGAAACAATCGACTACTCGAGCATGCATTAAACATAATGCGTACAAAGAGATTGCAAGTACGACGTGAATTTTAGGATTAGAATATTGCATGTAGCTGCTACTTTCTATGACCTTATCTATGTTGCATGTAAAATTTAAATATGTAAATAGGCATGTGCCTAAAGCCGAATTCCTTATTCTGAATGGCACGGATAATGGCTTTAAAAATGAATAACAGTCAAGGAATAATTCTGCCTAAATACTCAGCTGAAGCTGAACACAGTCCGGTGTTTGCTAAATAACAGGTGAGCCAGGGGATCAGCGCAATATTATACAGAGACCTCTAAAGTCATGAGTGTGACGTAAATCAATGTAAACTTTATGAGTGAAAAGAGCGCAAATCAAACACAGCATTGCTGTTGTTTCTCTGTGCATCTTTCAGAAATCAATGCTTGGCAAGAATAATATCACCAGTAATAATACATCATACATGTTCTATTGTATATATTTAAAAGGCAATGCTTTAAACCTTAGGCTATGATATTAAATTAATGAATGGATTAAGCACAGCGTGCTTACCAATCAAACAGCCACGCTGCGCGTCTCAGTCTGTCAAAAACAGAGAGAGAGCAGGCTATTAATCAACTTAGACATGGATCCATTTTCTATTTGGCCTACATGTTTGCATCTTTATCTTTTGCTGGTTTGTGCGGCACACGCACATTTGTTTGGTAAAGTTCACTAAACATTAAGACTTGCTTAAAGAGTTAATGTAATGAAAATGTGCGCATTGAATTGATTCAGTCGTGTTCAAATGATCACTAAATGTTTGTCATGACATCTCTCCACTTGCATGATAAATATTATTTTAGAAATTTATAATTATTAGTCGTGCAACCACTAATAATTACTAACTCAAACCCCTTAATCGAAACCTCAATCAGTCGCACACATCCACCATGTTTGTAGTATTTTTACACTTTTTATTCATGTTTGTACTTCTGAACTGAATACTTCATAAAAAGTGCAATGGATTGTGGGCAATATTAGCTATTAAAGTGTGCACGGATCGACACTTCTAAAATATTTTTACCTGAAATAGTAGACCATCTGGGGACTCTTTTCAACATACTATGCTTTGGGACACACTTCTAATCTTACAAACTATTAAGGATGGATAGTATGAACATTGGGACATAGGGAGTGTCTTTTTAAATTTCTGAACGAATCAGTGTTTTGAATTAATTTAAATGATTGATACGATGACACTCTCAAAAAACATTCTCCTGTTGAATGAATTTATGTATTTAGGAATGAATCAACATTTTAAAACAAATCGTTTGAATTAATGACTCAATCACACACTAATAAAAATTGCAATTGGTTTCATTTCTGAATAAATAAGTGTGTTATGAATCATTTGGGTGAATAATTCAGTTACTCATTAAGACTCTTTTGTTGGGTTTATTAATGAATCTGCATTTTTGAATGAATTGTTTGAATGAATGACTCAATGACTCACTTATAAATATGTTCGCTTGTTCAGTTTATGAAGGAATCAATGTTTTGAAACTAATTATTTGAACAATCTTATAAAGACATTCCCATTTCATTTCTGAATGAATTTCAGAATTATTTTTTTAAACATAGGGTTCAAGTGAATGATTCAGTGGTTTAAGACATTTCTTTTGTTGCCTAATGAATCTGCAAACTTTTTGAACAAATCAACTAGTCGCAATGATGTAAACTGCAGGAACCTTCTGCTACTAGTAGCACTCTTCTAAGAAAATTACATTATTTCTTCTGTTATTCCCTCAGACTACAGCTTCATTCTTTTTCATCACCTCCTCTTCTCCACTATTTTTCAATACTTCTGCATTGATTTATTTAACATGTGGCACTCTGTTTTGTCTCTCAGTATCAAAGCTTTACAACCAGAAGCTCCTCTCAGTTGCAACCCATTTAAACAGAACAATCATCTTCAACTTCAATCTCACATATAGAGAAACCTTTACTTGAACTAAACGAGGTCTCATCCTTTGACTCTCACCCCATATCTTACAGTAAAACCATTTTTTCCCAACCAAGAGTGCATGGAGTCTTTTTTTAAAAGTCCTTCAGGACTTCAAGTGGTGTAACAACATCCAATCTGCAGGGGCCTTTCATTCAGAATCATTATAAATCTTGAATACTGCCAGAGGAGCGAGCGTGGGAACATATTATAAAAATCAGGGTCAAGGTTTGTTAGTAACCCTGAGTGTGGGACAGTTGGAGGTGAAGTTACAGTGTTCTGGCTCAGTTCCTTTGAGACAGGTCTGAAAGTAAAAGCAGCCTCTCTCTCAGGATACGTTCATTCACTTCACTGTGTAATAGAGCTAAAAGGCCCTCCACCGAATATCTCCAGAGGCTGAGACAGATCGAGAGACAGGAGTATAATTGGCCACAAGAATAAGCAGGGATCTGAATTGTGTGGAATTTTTTGTAGTTTCTCATGGGCAAACTCACAAAAGTTTCTGCTTGAGCATCTTTCTCATAGCATTCTGACTATGCATCTATATTAAGGAGTTGTTTTTGGAAGCAGAACATAATCAAAAGGAATGCGTCTGCTTCTACCTCTCAAAGATATTCAGGTAATTAAACTCAATATTTCCTCTAAATATAAACTTTTTGTTTGGAAAGGATGAGTCTCTCTTTTCCCCAATTCATAGCTCTATCCTTCTTCCTCTGATAATTTTTTACTTTTTTGCTCCACTTCCCAAGCAAAATATTCCAATCCAATTACAGTCCAATTGGGAGTTGTATTAGAGTGGATTAGTTTTAGCTATGCTTTAAGACTTTCAAAGTCCACTGACAGACCACAGACCAAGATGAATTTTGCCTACATAGAGTCCAAGTGAAAGTTTTTTTTTGGAAGAGAAGATTTAGTATAATGTGAAACTTATCCCATGAAATTGGAAATGATGAAGTGGATATATAAAAATATGACATCACAAGCAACTATTAAAAACATATGGAAGCACACAACATTCATTCTGCAGTCTAACTGAAAAAATAAATAAATAATAATAATGGTTGAAACCAAAGTCTATATATATATATATATATATATATATATATATATATATATATATATATATATATATATATATATATATATATATATATGTATATATACACACACACACACACACACACACACATCTCATATTTGGAGACTAGATAGAAACTTGTACTGTTAAAATGAATTTGTCACACTGCTAGTTCACATACAGTAACAAACTAGTGAAGGCTAAATTGTTAAAAATGCTGATTAAAATAAAACATTTAGATTACAGTATATCTGTGCTTTCATACCTTTTCAACTAAAACCTTGAATTAATAAAAACAAAAGTCCATGGACATTATGTACATTATGCTCCATCTACCCAACCTTTATGCCACAGCATTGACACGCTACTGCAAAAATTACCATAGTTATGCAACATGATAATCAGTTTTATATATTTATTTCTTTATTTTACCTAGCCCTTTCTGAATTTAATAATCTTTAAGGGCTGCAGCTTGGGGCTTTTGTCTTCAGAACACATCTAATTTTCCTTCAGCCGGGGTTGCATGGGTAGATGTGACCAGTTTGTTTAACAGCTTATTTTTTATTAGCAGAGATGCTAATCAGATCGTTCCCTGAGGAGATTATCGGGAAAAGAGCAGACGGAAATGCATGTGTTTTAAAAACCATCTAACAAAGCCCTATAGAGCACAGAAACATATAGGTGAATGTAAAAGAGGGGCTGAAAAGAGTGACTACACATTCAGAGTGAGTTGAACTCTGTGTGTGTGTGTGTGTGTGTGTGTGTGTGTGTGTGTGTGTGTGTGTGTGTGTGTGTGTGTGTGTGTGTGTGTGTGTGTGTGTGTGTGTGTGTGTGTGTGTGTGTGTGAACCTTCATATAACCTCAGTTCATCTACTCATTAATATCAACAAATGACTCTGCCTTGTGGCATTTTACTCAGTGGCTGTTTTGGGAAACATTCGGTGTAGGAACATGAGATGTGCTTAAATTGCTAAGTAGATTTTCAAACTGGCTAACAGGTATTCAGTTTGCCAATATAGTGTGTGAACTACCTTTGTTTCCCATTTTCTGGAATGTATGTTAAAATATAAAGACATATAACAGGATCAAAAGCTTATCCTGCTGAAAAGACCAGATTTCACCAGCATGAAGGCTGGTTTATGCTGGTTTTGTGCTTTTCTATCTGGTGGTGCACAGCCATGCTGTTTACTTCAGACAAATGTATAATTTCTGTTTAGCTATAATCAGGTTTATCAATTACATATGAGCTTCCACCTACCACATTTAATGTGCTTTATTTATGTGGAGTAATCAATGTTTATATGTGGATAAAAACATAAAATAAATCAGTTCTTTTAAAATTATCAAGTATTAAACGGTTTAATTCATGCAAATTTCTTTTACCATATCTTTATGATTTTTAAAAAGGGTCAAAGGTTTGGATGAATTGCCTTTCAATGTAAGGGCGTCAAAGTTTAACCAAATGGGTAAGGAATGACTTGAGAGTAACTGATTTTCATCAAATATTATTTACAAATATTTATATATATATATATATATATATATATATATATATATATATATATATATATATATATATATACACACATTTTCTTTTCTTTTTTTTCTCACATAGGTTCTCACATAGGTTAAGTGCCTTCGTTTCTTGTGGAGACGAAATGTAGGATGTTGGAGAGAATTAACCAATTAGCAGCGTGAGTCACATTCAGATGAACTGTAAACATGATTATCAGCACTGCAGCTTTACTCTATTTTAGCACACTGTTTGCTCTAATAAACTTCATGCAGAAGCTTAATGATGTGCATAAATGCCTCAACTAAATATTTCATATATTACCTTTACAGCTGTTTGCAACACAGCAGGAAAGAAAATTCTGTTTTGCTGCTACAGATACACTGTATGACGGAGACTTTTAGTTGCCTGTGTAAGGCTATAAGTTCTCACGCATTAAACCTAAATATGCTGCACTATGAATGAAGAAAAATGGATTTTCATATGAAACCTTAAATGTGGAAATTTGGTTTGCATGGTTCTGCTTAAGCATGTCAAGCTTTGTTTTGGTTTAATTAGACTCAAACCCTAGGCTTACTACTGCCCTAAAAAATCCACAGACTGTAACTAACTATATTCATCTTCTCCATACTTCATCTGTCCATAACAGCTGTTGGATTCACACACATTCCAACTGTCATGCCTCAACTAATCATTGCCATAAAACAGAAACACAGCTTTTGCCAAAATTAATGGCCCATTTACAGATAAAATATGGGTGTGTGTGCAGTAAACACACCCTTTCTGATGAGGACAGAAACGTTGAGATTTGAATTTAAAACATATTCAGCACTATTTCACTTTTTAATTTGCAATTCCAAATGGATTTGCAAAAATCTATGAAATATGAACCCTGTTTTCAATGATTGCTTTTGAAAGGTTTCTTCTTCACTGTTGCTGTGATTGGCTGGTTTGGAAGCCGTGTCTATACAAGATTGAACAATTTTGAATCCTGATAACTAAAAAGATTTCTCCTGTAAATGGGCCTCTGATAATAAGTTCCCGAAACATCAGAAACTACTTATGTATGTCTTAAATAATATGCAATTGTCAATGCCAAAATGTGTCGGGGAGCTGGGTTAAACTGTCCAAAAATCTGATTCGTTTTTGCACATTCCCTAAATTTGTGCATTTGATGCCTCTTTGAAACCAGTCTCCAACACATCTGTCTCCAATGCAAATTATATTTTGAATCCACACCACAAACAGGAGAATCTGACTGAAGTTGAGGTCCTGAACATCCTCAAGCCAATGCTTTTGTGTTATTGATCAAAGAGCTCACCCTCATTAGCTCTTAGGCCCATTTTACACCTGCTGTTAACATCTGTCTCTAGTGATCCAGTAACATGTGGACAGTATTAAATACATGTGTACACAAAGGTCCAAAATGTTCTGTCATCCAATCACTCCTACATTTAAAGGTCATCAAAAACATCCCACATAGCAAGTGATCTTGGCCCAAATGTGGCTTCAAGCTGGCACTGCTGGCCTCCTGATGGCAATGGCATGTGCACTTTCAGCCAGAGCTGGGCCATGTATGGCAATGATGTCACAGAATGGATCACGGCAAACAAACCAGTTTAATCAAAGATTGCGACATGCCATGGTAATGCATGTTTTGAACGAGAAACACACACATTCACAGAGTGAATCAGGATAGTACTTTAAACATTTAACAACCTAAATTATGCCCTGCTCATCACACTAAACTATTATATTCTGCCAGCCAGAGAGGACTGCGACTGCAATGTATAATCATTTAGACTACTGTGGTACTGCTTTTTGACATTTCTGCCATGCTTTTGATAACACGTTTGTTTATTTGTCTACATCTCTCTTAAAGACTTAAACACTCACTCTTTTTTGGTTGATTTGTGGATTTTAAGGCTGATTTTCTATACAGTTTAATGTACTGTATTTGCATGGTTTGTGTTTAAATTACCAAAACATTTCATAAAATTAATACAATGCAATATTATCAGATATCAAGATTTCTTATTAGATCTGAGTTATATAAGGCTCAGGTGTGACTTGGAGAATCAGAGCTAATGCTAAAACTCATTCAGGCCCAGTGAAGGGACACATATGGGCTATTCATTCGCTGAGACTTGGGCCAGTTATGGCTCATGTGTGGCCCTTGTCTTTAATCCAGATCTGGGCTACTCCATTGTTTGTGGTATGTTGGCAGAAGGAAAAGGGGTTGTGTGGAATGGAACTGGGCCAGAAAAAAAAAATGCTATGTGGAATTTTTTGGTGCGAACACTAATGGGCTACACATCCAACATTTAATTACTGCACTAAGACAAGTCTTTTAAACTTATATATGTGACCCTGGACCACAAAAGTATTTTTTAAATTATGCATTTTTCTTTTATGTCAAAAATAATTAGGATATTGAGTAAAGCTCATGTTCCATGAAGATATTTTGTGAATTTCCTAGCATAAATATATAAAAACTTAATTTTTGATTAGTAATATGCATTGAATATTAAACTTTAAAGGCTTTAACTTAAAATATTTAGATTTTTTTTTGCAACCTCAGATTTCAGATATTCAAATAGTTTTATCTCGGCCAAATATTGGCCTATCCTAACAACCATACATCAATTAAATGCTTATTTATATGCATTTAGAAAAATGTACAGTGAACACTGGTTTTGTGGTCCATGGTCACATATGAGATATGGCTCATCAAAACATTTGAAAAGCCCAGATAGATGAATGCATAGAAATTCATAAATATTTTGGAATATTTGATGAAATAGATGGAGGAATAGATGGATGGATGTATATTCATGGACATATTGGAAGTACGGCTGGAAAGATGGAGATATATGGCTGTATGGATGGATGGATGGATGGATTGATATGAACTGATGTGTATGGATGGAAGATGGATGGATATACAGTAAATGGATGCATGGATGGATGGATAGTATATGGATGGATGCATATGAAAGGATGGATGGTATGTGGATGGATGGATAGATAGATGAATACATGGATGATGGAAGGATACATTTATGTATGGATGTATTACTGTATGTTTGAATGTATTAATGGATGGGTGGAAATTTGTTTATTTAATTCATCATATCTAAAAAAAGAAGAAAAAAAAAGAACCAAGGTGGAAGAACACTTAATTTCCCAAAAATGTGTCAAATTGTAGTCTGCAATATCATGACACACACTTTGTTCTTGGTGCAACAAGGATTAATAATGTTTTATTTTCTACAGATACACTTACACTTGACACTATTTGAAAATCGGACCAAAATCTAGCCCAATCAGAGTTTTTGACAAATGAATAAATACCAACACAGAAAGGATAATGACACATTCAAGGAATGTTCAGAGTTCAATACATTTTAATAAATCAATAGCACACAATCCAATTAAATTCATCCATCAGTTAAAAGCAATAGTTGTGGTTACAGTACAGTAATTTATTTAATTAACTCGTCTTTGAAAATTTCACTCCATCTGTAATGCAGAACCAGTGGCCATATTCATCCACCTCGACAAATATTCCTAGCACAAAAAGAACGATTTAGATGACTTTACAGATCAAATAATAAACAGGAGTTTTCTGAATAATTCATGTAAATGCTTTAACAAAAACACAAGCTTCAAATTTCTGCTCTTAAACCCTACGGGAACGCTGCTGATATTTACTTCTGTACTTCCAACACACAAAAGTGTGTTACTGTTACAGCAATTGCTTTCAATTTACATTATGCCACAAATGCTGTCAATAGAGCTTGACCTGGAATATTCCTTCAAGATTCACTGGTTAAATCAATAAAGGAAGCTTCAGCAATTCCATATGTATGATCAATGATGACCTTCTGTCTATCTAATCGCTGATCACTTGACCCTGACCAGACAGGAGATGGATGTTACCACTGCACCTAAAATTCCTCCTATTCAGTAAATGTCTTAAGATTCCTCTGGCAATTTTCGACGGCCAGTTTAGCCTGAAATGTCACCCTAATTAATAGACAGTTGGTCAAGGGTGTCAGGAAATGTCAAGCTGTAGAAGGGGAAGGAAATGGCACCGTGTAACCTTTCAGTACGCCAGTAACCTATAAACACCCACACAACACCATTTACACAACCTGCCTTTTGGGCCGTGTCCTTTCCGACTTGGATTAAACTTTGGCACTTTTTTTTTTCTTTCTTTGCTATTCCTCTTTCAGTATTCTTTGTGTAAATGTTAGCTTTTGAATTTCCCATCTACTTGTACTCTGAAACGTGACATAAAGCGCAAACTGCGGGGAAAGGAGCCTTTTGGGAGAAGACCATGGCAGAACTTGGACAGTAGGGACTCAGAACTGATTGCAGAACCGGGAAAACGGCGAGCGATTAATGGAAGCAGACACAAAAGATGGATCACCATGGAATACATTTATCAGAGGGATCTTTGCTTCTCCAGCCAAGATCAACAGCGTGTTTTTTTGTTTTTAATTTCCAAAAGATTCTCCAGTTCTCAAAGAGGAAACAAACTTTTCCCAAAGCTCTTCTTGGCTGGAGGTGAGCCATTGAGTTTTACAAAGAGTGTGACATTTCAAAAGACAAGACCAGAGAACAAGTCAACACTAAACCTTCCAGAAAAAAATAGCCCAACTGGGTAATGTGTTACTCCTAGTCATACATCATTCCCACAACACTTCAGATGGTGGGGTGGAGTGAACATGCATAAATGCACAGCATTAAAACCAATGCCCTGTTTGAAAAGATTAGGCCCTCCAAGGGGTCTATCTCTTCACCAAATTAAAAATGCAAAACAAAAATGGACTGCTCATATTGTAATCACCAAATCTGTCTACATGTCAAGTGCCTCAAATGATGGGGGGAAAAAATCACATTTTAGATTGACAGACACATCATTCCTGTTTTTGTTATAGTTACTCTAGACAATTATTGTTTTTGTCTGTCTAAAATCAAAAGAATATATTTAAATCTTCAATGTGATCTCTTTAGTGATCACATGCATTCCTACATAAAGTGGGGTTCTAGTGCAAGATACCAAATTGTACATCATAACTGAACTGAGTGCATCTAAACTTAAGCTTTAACATATGAACAACTGTATTTGCTCTAAACTTTACAAATCCTTTTAGAGTCATTTAATTAACTCAATGACATTGATGTACTTCCATTCAAAGTTTTGGGTCAGTCAGATTAAAAAATATATTATTTTATTGAGCAAGGATGCACTAAATTGACCCAATGTTGCAGTAAAGCCATTTATAATGTTACAAAATATTTATATTTCTTATAAATGCTGTTCTTTTATACAAAACCCCGCACATGAAATGCAAGAAAAAAATAAATAAATTGTGTGCACGACTTACTAATTCGTTCTCTCAATGTACTAAAACGTGTACACGATAACTATTGCATTCCCTAGATTTACTATTGCATTACTTCGATTTGCTAAATCGTGCGCATGATTTAGCAATTCGAGGGAATGAATTAGTAAATCGTGCACACAATTTATAAATTGAGTGAACGAAATATTAAATCGAGGTAACACAATAGTAATTGTGTGCATGTTTTAGTACACTGAGGGAACTAATTAGTAAATCGTGCACACGATTTAACCTAATATTTTTTCCTGCATGTCATGTGCATGGCATGGCTCTGCACTTTTAAACTTTCTATTCATCAGAAAATCCTAAAAAAAAAAAAAAACACTGAAAAAGTATACACACATAAAAAATTTTAACGTTGATAATATGAATAAACCTTTATCATTATATTAGAAAGATTTCTTAAGTTTTAGATGCTGTCAATATGTCCATACTGCACGAAAACAAACATTCAAATATACCAAAATGTATTTGTCCAAACTCCACTAATATCAAATACTTACATTTGGGTAAAATGGAAGCGTGCATTTACTTAGAAAGCTCACTTGTGCAATCCACTTTAGCTGACTTAATATAATCAGGGCATAAGAAATGTGGCAATGATCAACCAATTATTATTTTAAAGATCATTTAACAATTTTTTATGACTTATCTTGTGGAAATCAGTTCAGCACATGGACGGAGGAGAGGCCAAAAGCAGCACTCTCAAGTAGTTATCTTTGGCTTTTGCGGTTAATGAGGAGAGACGGACCATTGAAAGGAAGTTTCCTTCAGTAAAGAAAGCACATCCAACCACACAGTATCATACCTCTATCCTCCAGCCTCTTTTCCAACCCATAACCCTTCTTTTACATCTACTTCTTTCTTGTTTTCTCACACAAAGATAGAACATTGATTTGAAGTTAATATCTATTTTATACATTTACAGCTAGCTAACTGAATCTGCCGTAATGTGTGAAAGACCTAATGCATTTCCACAGTTATTTACAATCAAAGTTGAATTTGAAATACTTTGTTATTAAGCTTGGCATTAAATTACAAGAAAGCAAGTTAACACTTCTGTGTTTCTAATGTAAAGTCATAAAGATGGTATCAATGGATTATTAGTTTCACACTATACCACTATAGAAGTTTACCAACTTCTGCTTGGAAGAACCCTGGAAATGTGAAACGGTTTTATGGTTTGAAGACTCTTGAGGTTTGTTACAACCACAAGTACATAAGAACGTACACTATGTATGTACAGCCGTCTATTTGAATTGTGTTGGTCAAGTATTTGTGTCGAGCATGTTTTTATGGCATAAGAGTGTGTGAGGAAAGCACTACAGGGACTGACAAGATTTATTAGCGTCTCAAACTGTGACAGAATGCAATATAAAAGATGTCATTCTCCTGAAATGAATCACTCACTTCTGGGCAACTCAAAGATGTTTTCTTCAAATAGCTTCTGCAATGCCCTTAAATTGGTTACAGTAAAGAGTTTAACCTTACCTGTCGGCTATTGACAAAATATTTTCGCCATAATCCCTCATTCGCTCTCCCTCTTTCTCTGCCATCTCTTTTTATTCATTTGTGTTTAGTCCAGTGTAAACTTTGGTTTTGTTAAGAGCAAGACATTTCCTGTTGGAGAAAAATAAGTCCTTGGACCCTAACGCGCACAGATTCTTTATATCTTTAGCCATTACTACATACATGAAGAAATAAAAAGTTTGAGCATTACCTTGCTGAACTTTGCTCGCCCTTTCACTCTTGTGCCTAACATCCATCATGCACACTTCTTCATGCATTCACGACTCATCCATAACGCAGAGCTGTTTTCTTTGGCTACCCTGAGGGCCCTCTTCCTACAGTTTATTATTCTGAGCTGAGAGTGTTCGGTTCAAATGACCCTGCGATCCTTCTCCCTGAGAGAGAGAACGTATCTACACATACAAATAGGACAGGCCATATGTCATCAAGATACTCCTTAAAATGAACCTTAGAACTTCTTCTTGGAGATAAGAAAATCTCCTGTTGTTAGGATATTACACAAAAGACATGTATGTAATTGTATTAAACACTTTACTCTGTGCTTTAGCTTATATTCTAGGGTTCTTTGCAAACCTGATCTCAATTAATCCAATTGAATTTGATCATGAGCTGACTATTTGTGCCTATTTTGCCTATCCGGTATAGAAAGTGAGTCAATGCTATTAGTGTTCTCTAAGTTGCTTTGGATAAAAAATTTTGCTAAATAATTAATTTTATAATCTTTTGTTCGAATAAGGTATACATTAAACACCATTTTGCCATTGTGTCTGTGTTGTGCTGTGACTCCATGAAGACCCAAGGTTAGACACTGCAGGCTAAAACAGTTTTTTCAAGCACCTGTCAATTCTGAGATTTTGGGCTTTTTGGTTTTTCATAAAGTGCTTTTTCAAACTAATGGAATGAAAACATCCAAAAGACACTGTTAAGTGTTTCTTTTATAGCACTTTATCTGTTTGTGTCAATAGATTTCAATTACGATACATATTTTTAAAGGCCGTTTTCTCAAAATGAGTTTTTCTCCAAGACTGAGCCATAAATCTCCACTTCAGTAGCACTTACACACACCAAACTTGACATTTTTATTCCTGTCTATATTCTGAAGGTTTTTACAGAGGGATTTGTTCATATATATTTTCCTTGATTATGAACAACATTTTATTCCCCACAAAATTGTGAAAATATACTGTTTTCTGGCTGTATATAAGTATTTTCTGAATTATGGCGTGACAAAAAAGATACCCAGAATTCCCTCGGTAAAAACATTTGACTTTAATATGTAAAAAAGATTTAACTAAAATTTTGAAACTGACTTCATCCCCTTATGAAACAAAAATATATTGCAGTATATTGAAAAAATATAATGTAATATATTAGGCATATATTCTTATATATGGGATTTAATATTTATTTTTTCCAATATATCGTAAATACGCAATATATTGAAAGCGGCAATCATTTGTATATTTTGCAAAATATTATATGATATTTGTATCATCAATATATTATTCAATGTATATAAATATATAATATATTTACCCTATTCACCTGCAGTGTCTTAAGATCCACAGACTGTTGCTTATTAGCTTTTTTAAGAAACAGAGTTTTCTACATTTACATTTAATCACTTGACAGACTTAACAGAATTATTAATCCAAGTAACTTACAAATAAGGGATAATGCAATAAATTTAATGGATGAGAGCCAACAATATACCACACTGTTGAATTTTGGGAATAAGCTATAGTCCAAAAAGCTAGAACACAAAACTGCAGAAAAGTGCAGAAAAATTGTCAGAATTTACTATATTTTGCAAAGGAAAGCAACGGCACAACAGATGGTGCATTCCAAACAGGATATATCGCCCTCCGAAGGGCAGTCCCGGAGTTAAAACAATCATGGCCGCCATAATGAAGGGTCGTTCCAAATCGAAGTGCTCAAAACAGACCTCTTAAAAGGACCCTTCAGAATCAAGGATTTCGAAGGGTACAACTAATGAACACTTTGGACTCCCATGATCCTTTGCGCAGAAGGGCACTTCAAGAAACAGTTGTTTGGTCCCCTACACCCTTCAACCCTTCGAAGGGATTAGGGCATAAGGATGAGCCCTTCCGAATGGAATGCAGTGAGAATGTTTCTCCATCGTTAAATGCATGTTTTTTTAACAAATCAACTGAACGAATGACTCAAAGAATAACTTATTAAAACAGTGATTGGCCACCACCTACTGGCAGTTAAGTTTCATGTTTGAATATATATATATATATATATATATATGCAATTGTAATTACGATGTAAATGCCTCCCCTGAGCCGTATTAAACAGTGTAAAAATATCTGCAGTAAATGTCATTTCAGGAAGAGTGTTTTGTCATTTCTAGAGGGCAAAAATGGGTATGTGTTGATATTTATTCATTTTAATGGCCATAGTCCTACAAGGCCTTATTCTTTGAATTAAAATATTGACTAAATTTAAGAATTTGCATAAAAGATTACACATTCAGGGATAAGATATGTGTGTGTATGTGTGTGTGTTGAATATATATATATTGTTTTGTTTGTTTGTTTTTTTTACAGGTATGTTTTAAAGCCACTTTCTTCTAAATCATTCCAATAGGCAACTAATTCATCAACATGCTGTGGTTGAATTCCCAGTAAACCCGAACCTCCTGATAAGGCAAAGAGAAATTTCTAAATCGACAAATCATGAAGTTAGCTTTATTGATTGAACTTTTAATTAATTAACTTAATTGTGCCAAGCACACATTGCACGTACACTCACACTCCATCTCCCACTCACACACACACACACACACACACACACACACACACACACACAGTGTGTGAGATTTGGACCCAAAGACTAATAATGCTCTGCCAGGTCCAACTGATTCAAAGCAAGCAGCAGTTCCCATGATTGTAAATACAATATGGACTTTTCCCTTAAGTCTTTAACAGAGGCAGAGTTTCTCTTTAAAGCGAGCTGAGCTGGCGGACAGCCACATGCCCACTAATTATACCGACTGTAATTAGTTTTCCTCTAGTTTCTTATGTGCATGGTTCCCGGCTGTGCTCTTTCTCCTTTTTCTGCAAAACCTGTCAGTTTGAAGGTTAGTGAAAGAAGCACTGGAAAAAGTATAGACAAATACGTAGTCTAACACTCACAGATAAAGTTTCAATAATTAATTCCTTTAATGAGCTCAGCTTGCCAATAGCTGGCAAAATGTGGCACAAGAAGATTTACACTTATAGCAAGAACTGATAGATGATATTCACTTATAGATATATAGAGAATTTGCACTTTCTAAATAAATTGTTCATTGGATGATAGTCAGACTTAGCCCAATTAAATCAAATGTTATTAAATTAACATATACAAGAAAAATATTCAAGGAAATATTGTATGCATTGGAAACAATTTAATGTCTGTTTTTTGTTGTTATTTTTTCCATGTTTTATCATAGATGAGCCAAAACCATCTGTGTAACATTTTGCCTTTGCACAGCATTTTGATATTACATTTCAAAGAAGATATTACATATTGTAGATGTAAAATTTGACCAGTAAAACACTTTGCATTGAAAGTTGTTTTGCAAGTGATTCATAAGATAGGTAGAACATCCCTCCTAAAAACCACTGTTTGAAATAAAATCAAATAAATTATTTCTAAAATAATTTAATACAAAATAATAAACTACTACAATGACTTATTTAAATGAATAAATAAATCTAGAATTTTAACTACAATTTTTATAAAAGCAGAAAATATAAAAATAAAATCTAATTGAAAGCATTCATAAAAATATAATAGTGACAGATATTAAACAGTGCATCCCTCTTGATCCGCTTGTGATGGCAAAGGTAAGTGAAAAAGAGGGGTCTAATTGTATAGGGGCATAAATATGTCCACAACGTCAGGACGACGCATGATTAATGACATTCCTGAATGTGGGAGCACATCAATCTTCACTCATTCTACTGGATGAAAGGTCCGTGATCTGTGGAAGTTGACCCCTCCGAAATATATTCATTGTAATGTGGTCAGTCAATTGTTCATACATTCCTTGAAGCACAGTGATTTGACCATTTTCTTTCTTTAAAAGGAAAATTATTTTCTGCTTAAGACTACAGTTAATGTTTCTCAAACTAAAATGTACCCACGTATAAAGAGATTGAAAAGTCCTACATATCCATTCATTGCATTAATAAATTCCAGATTTTACATTTATGTTCTTTGGCTTTTCCACAGCAATGCCTCTTGATATCATCTCCAATTTCCACATGCATAATCAGCCCATAATTATGTGCATGGAAAGTGTAGATTAAATCAGGATATATAACGTTTTGGATCCGCTTGTGGAGTAGCAGATGCAGGTAAGCAAATGAAGACTGAGTTGCTGGTTTGAAAACTGTTCAGGTGGAAGATTTTCAACAAATTACAGCTAAAATATTATTATAATATCTGTTTTCCTTAAAGTTTTCCTATGTTTTCCGACACATGGACCACCTCTAAATGCTTTTATGTAATTTGTGGAAACTTTTAGACAGTTTTTCTGAGTTTCCAAAAAAAAGTTTTGGACACTTTCATTGTATAGAAAAGAGCAACAAGACCTTACTTTGTGTTCCACAAAAGAAAGAATATGAGTGTGGAATGACATGAGGGAGAATAAATTATTTATTAGAGGTGAAGTGAAGGGAAAAAAATGTGGGGGAAAAAAAACAAAACTACTGACAGCCAACGAAGACCAGGTGCAAAATGATTCGGCATGCACATGCAAGTCCATATCACTAACAAGATCAATATGATCTTCCTGATTGTTCCTCTCTTTTCTCTTGAGGAAGGGCTCAGAGTCTCCGAGTGCAACTCAACAAAAGTCATGGGTGAAGGATATTAAAGGTATGCAAGTTCATTTTAAAGTAATAACTACCATTAATTTTCTTTATGAGATTCTGACCAGATGAAATGGTGAAGAGAGAAAAAGAGGTGTTAGCAGATGGCCAGGTAAAATCAGTACAGAGCAAATTACTCCATATCAATCATTTTTCACCACACTTTCTTCTACCTTCCTCTCTTATTATCCACCTATAGGAGTTTTCATCATTAAATGTAGATATGCATGTGTGCTTATCAAAAAGCCTATTCTTAGCCTTAGACATGTCCACCCACAGTTCATTAGCAGTCTGATGCATATTGCACAAAAAACTCTAAACTTTCATGATTTGGCAAGCTCCAATATGATTGGCTGATTTTATGCAAATGCACTTTTATCAGTGTATCTGGAAGCAAGATACCAGGCTGATACTGCAAACACTTTTGAAGATGAAATATTCACTTGGTTTGCCAATGTTTGCAAGGTTATATGATATACAGTATGTAATACTTAGTTTTTAGAGTTTGAGTACGTTTACACAGCAGAGATTTGTGTACAGATGACAACATTGTCAAAAAGAACCCCGTTAACATGGATCCAAGAAAAATACTAAAAACACTATTATTCATGCCTGGCCAGTAGATGTTAAGGTCACCTTGTAAAGAAATACTGTGCACCTGCGCACATACGCATTACCTATAGACAGAACAAGTAATATGCATGCATCTGATATTACTGTTTTCACAAATTCGCCTTTTTGTAGTATACACAGAAATGATAACGGTATTATTTTCAAAAACTTGCACTTTGAAACCCATTTTTAAAAGTTTGCATTTTCAGGCACCCAAGATGCTGTTGTTATATAAATGAATGGCCAAAACACATAAAATGTTTACAGTTTTATATAAAGTTTTATTGTGTTATACTCAGTGGTCAACTTTTAAAACAATTTCAATAAGGGATGGTGTGGTCAATTTCTTTGGATTGTCCCGGAGCTAATTTTACACGAATAAAAAAAAAAAGGTTTTTATTTAGTGAAAAATTAACTATTTTTAAGCTTCATTTTCCTTCTGGGGCCTGAAATGGAGGGATTTATGTACATTTATTAAAACATTAACAATTTATGTCCTAATATTCATAAAAGTACATTGCTTGTACAATGAATATAAAAACATAAAAACTCATACATGGTTATTTTTTCTTTCATTGGTTGAAATATAAAAGCATTCTGACTGCATTCCAGTGGGTTTCATTGTGCAGTGAATGCTTCTGGAATTTCAAGATGTGTTTTTGTTTGTTTACCTGTCATACTTTTTTTGTTGACATGCTCGTCAACTCTCGTCTCAGTCCCTCAAAGTCACACATCAGCACAATCATATTATGTTAGGGGAATGTCTTTAAAATCTAATCAAGGAAAAATCATACCATTTGTTGTCTTGTTTTGTAAAGAACTTAAAAAGTTGCGCATGAACCATTTTTCACGAAAAATTACAGAAACTTGCTCCTGCTTATTAGCTTGTTAGTGAGTTCTGATTGGCCAATCGCCATTATTTAGTTCGTGAATTATCATAAGTAGAGAATTTTAACATTTAATTTGCACGATAAATTTTACATTATACACAACATAATTAATCTAAAGGGGATGGTTAGGGGGACGATGGTTTAACGGGGGTGATCATTTTTGTAATTTCTTTCCAACAGGAGGATGCCATCCTCTGCCATCCCCCCTCAGTTCGAGCCTGGGTTATACTGTAACATTGCAGTGTTACTTCAAACAGTAAACTCTGAATTAAATGGCACATAAAAGCAAAACTGGCTAAAAAGATCTGGCCACTTTAAAATTTACAACACCAAGAAAGCATTGTCTGTCTCTAGTACATTTCCATGTCTGAGCAAGAGCACAAGTCAGCATTTACAGTGCTTCAGCGCTTACATGAGCTTAAACCACTTTTTCACATTGAAATACTGTAAAAAGGTGGAAGGTTTTCAAGCATTTCAGTCAAATTATATTTCAGAAAGCAAACAGTTGCACTGCTGTTTAAGTCAGATTGGCATCTATGTTTAAGTTGGCTTTGGAAGGCAAACTAGTCTAGCACATGTTGGCTTGTTAAGCTTGCGGCCTCCTATATATTCACATCAATGCTCATAAGCGTGTCTTTCTGCTGATTGTGCTACCAGAAAGATGGAGAGATAGACAGATAGGATCTAGTATGTTTCCACAAAAGACAAATGTCTTCAGTATGATAATGTATGCCAACATGCATCCAAGAGTCCCAAACATACAGCAATGGTGTAATTTCACCTACTCCTGTCTCATGGTACAGCAGAGCTTGAAAGGCCATATTCAGAACAGAACAGTTGGTGGTAATGGAGCATGTGCGAGGATGTGTCTTTTTATGTGAATTATTAGGTTTATGAGAGGAAGCGAGTCAGACTTTATGTCTCAGACTGGATGCAATCTGGGATGTGTAATTTTTAGGTAGTGTAATAATGCACATTGAGGCAGTCATTATCATAAAATAGTCAAGCTGGTTTACACTTGCTTGGTCTTTTAGCAGGACTCCCAGCTTGACCAGCTAAGACCAGCCTGACCAGTTCAAAAGTGGCCAAAACCACTTTAAAACCTTTTTTTTTTTCAGTAGGGAGTTCTTAAGCTTTGCTATAGCAGTAGACAACTTACATGCACCATAAGTCTCATTGTACAAAATTTTTCTTTGAAAATCTTTGGAATTTTTGGTGGATTTGATAGTCTGGTTAACAAAAACCAGAAGTTGGACAGACCAGTCTGTAGGTCTGACCCAAGTTTGGTGGTTGTAGCTTGAAAGCTCTAGGAGGAGTTAAGTGTTAAAAGAAGGCTCAGAAGAAGAAGCTTAAAGGGTTAGTTCACCCAAAAATTAAAATTATTATAAATTGATGTGTTTTGGACTGTCGAACAGAAACACCCGCCCACTGCAATGATAGAGCTTGGAAGTGCCAGGATAATTTTTTTTATAACTCAGAATAGATTCGTCTGAAAGAGGAAAGTCATATAAATGATGCATAGGATGCCTTGAGTGACGAAAAGTGACAATTTCGCAATGGGTTCAGTTAAGCATGCAGATTTTGAAAGTGTGTTGTGCTCAAAGGCAGCTGACCTTTTTGGATATAAAATTTCCCCAATTCATTTTTCGCATTCTATGGCAAAATTCCACAGGTTATACACAGTAACTTCTATATTAAATTATTTAATCTGGAATTTTGCCTAAGAGACACATGAAGTGACAAAATTCTCCACAAAAATTTCACATCAGATTAAAGTTTGTTAAACTTTTAACACACAAATTGCCACTTTTACTAATATGTAGTTAAGGAATATAAAGTTGAGTTAGCAGTACTTCATGTCTCGGTATACTACTGACAGTGGACTATGGATCTTCTTTGCTGCAAATTTTTTTTATCTACTTTATCCTGAAGTTTCGATAATGTGAGCAACTGAGCATGCTTTTAGTATACAGCGTATCCACAAATAACAGAGAATATTGGGAAATGTCAGACAGCTGGATGCTGCGACTGACCCATAAGAAACACAGAATGCTTTGTAAAACGTCTTAGTTACTTATGTAACCATGTTTCCTTGAATAGGGAACAAGACACTGCTTCCTCTAGGGATCGCTATGGGGAAACGCCTTGTCATGACCCGTGTCTGAAGCAAATATATGAAAACCCCAACAACATGTTGGCCAGCGGCAGCTCATGACGTCAGTACTAGTGCGACTATAGTTTAAATAGGCCCCCGGGAGAACACAACATCCACTTCTTCACCGGAAGCTTGCATTCAAAGCAAGAAACCTAGAGGACGCACTGTCTCTCTTTTCCTACTCAGGGAACTTCGAACTGCATCCTCTAGGGGTCGCTATGGGGAATGGTATACTCATGCCACCATGCTTAGGGGAGTGCATGCCTGAACCATGGTGAGCACTAAGTACCAACTCTACCATAGCTATGGGAGCTATCCCTGGGACGTTAAGACGGCTGTCAGTGACATTATCACATATGGCCTAAAGCCTAGGCTATATACCCCAAAACTTAACTGTTAGGGCCAGATCTCCTGGACCGGGGAAGAGCTCAAGGCTTGGAATCAGGACTAGAGTCCTTTAAAGGGGATATTAAATTAAAATTTAATTAAATTGAATTTATGCATTTAGCAGACGTGTTTATCCAAAGCGACTTACAGTGCATTCAGGCTATTAATTTTTACCTATCATGTGTTCCCGGGAAATCAAACCCCCAACCTTGCACTTGATATCAATTGCAATTGATACCACAATGCTGTACCAATTGAGCTACAGGAACACATATAGGATATGACCAAGAACCTAGCATCATACTAAGTCTCGGTCTGTCACACAGAGGGTGTCACTTGCACTTCATGAGCTTGCTAAAGGAACTGTCTCAACAGAACCCTGGTAGCAACACCCTGTTAAAAATAGGTATCCATAGGATTGATAGGTGTAGTGGTGCTCAAGGTGCCCAGGGCTGTAACCAACTCAAGAAAGGCAACGAAGCTACCATGCATAACCCTTTCCATAACAGGATTTTAGACACTCTGAAAGAGCAGCCAATAGATTGGAATGGTGCATCCCACTGTCTGGAATTTAGAAAGTGTGCAAAGTGCTCAGCGTGCAGACTTACCACCATGTGAATTTCAGATGGGAGAGGCAAGCTCAGCAAGAGGAGATATCCTGGTGACCAGGAATCCCTAATGATCCTAGGGCCTAATGATCAAAAAAGGCTCCCGCAGAAGCCTGTGACCTGGCCACATGTTCCAGGAAGTATGAAGCACAAACCTGGGCTTTCATACCGGCTGGATACAACACCGATGAGTGAGGTAATCACTAGCCACATTTCTACTGTCGGGCCAAAAGCGGGTGTGCTAGTGCGTGCAGTGCGTTTCAGTGCGTTTCCACTGTCACTTCCGGTGCTTGATCGTGCCTCGTCAGTTCTTTGGCCTGGCGACAACCTTGGGCCAAAGCGGGCCAGCTGGGACTAGAGGAGTGGTTATGAACAAAGGTGGAGTTTCTCCGCGTCTGGAGAGCGTCAATGCCGTGGATCATTTCATAAGGCTAACAGCTATAAAAACACCAGCATTAAAAACTTTTTAAAATATTGAGCTCAAAACTCACTTTCAGTCAGCAGTGAGTATTTGAAATAACTTGATCTGATGTGATTATAATCACCATACAAGGCAGAAATATTTATAAGCGATGCAAAAGACTATGCACTCTAGCCATTAAAATTACCATAGTAAACATTGCAAATGCGACCACATGAAGAAATCATGTCAACTTCTTATTCTCTAACACAATCGTGTATTTATTTAGTAACAAATTTTATCCATCATAAGTCTAGTCTCGAGAGTTTAGCTCTTCGTAACCTATGTCATAAAAATATAGCAATGGTTTTTGTTTGGGAGCTTTTATAAAAATATAGAAATGATAATTCTTTCTAAATGTGATGTATATAGGCTACTGTGACTACAAATAAACAGAAACAGTCTCAACTGAATAAGCAGGCTATGTTCATAACACTTTATTTCTGTGTGACTAATTTTCAGTCCTGATAAATTAATTCATTATGATCAATGTGTCATTTACTTTAGGTAAACATCGAAGCTTTGGATTTAAATATTTAACGCATTTAATGCATGCAAACAAACAGCCACTTTTATCATGTTCGTTTTGTGATCGCGCTAGTTCCAGTGACTTTTTTCTTATTCGTTTTCTGATAACTTCTCTTTGTCAGTAAAATTATGGGGTTGATTGATGTTATTCCTGAGAGGCATGTAAAAGGGCAGGTTTCAGTGGAGCGCAGCGGAGCTTCTGGCCGACGGTGGGAACGCAATGCTATTTTGGCCTAGGTGCTACAGGTCTGGGGCTATTAGCCCCGCTGGCCCATTTAAAGATACTCAAGTATCAGTCTAATCTGGATGAAGAAAGCTAATGCCTCATCTTAATCACATCTCTTATTTTGCCTATCTCCATTAGACCCGTGATTCTTCATACTCCTACCCGTAGGTGGGGGAGGAGTGTTTAAGCTAGGAGTGTGAGCTGAAACACTAGCCTACTGTCCCTGCTTCTGATCCTCAGATCTAGGACGGTCCCCAGGTTTGAACAGGTTCAGACCTGGACCTTTGTGTAACAAAGGATTTGAAGGCTGCTGAGCATGCCTTCATCTCCCTGAATTTCTCAACCATCATCTCGACGGAGGTATCGAAAATTCAGAAAGGTTACACCGGAACCCCTCTCTTTCTTCCCGATATATGACAGATTCAGACACAGATGACTCTTCACTACCACCATGAACCTGCCCATAGCAGAGGCGGCCTGAATAGTAGCACAGAGAGCGGGATCTGTGGTGCGGGCCAACTCTGCTACCTCGTCGGGAGACAGGCCCTTGCCTTTAACCAGGTCTCCCCAACTGCTAGATTACAAATGATTGCAAATGAAACTGCTGCCATCAATGCATCGCTATTCCTGCAAGAGGAGGACACACTCATGCAAATGCTATCTACAAACTCAGGTAAATGGTGAAATACTCACATCCACCTCGCGAATGCATCACAATGAGCACAGGCCGTCTCCTCATGAGACAAGCCCGTTCAATTTATTCTTATCCCTCACAAGAAATAAGCAATGAATGCAGAGCGCATCCAACTCCCTTGAGAGCTGAACGTGCTTGCTCTTCACCACATACACACAGCACGCGATCCATGTGAGGTATCAGAGCAAAGCCTCTAGTGAAAAACATGCACTCTTAAATGCTGCACGCTTCAAACAAAACAGTCAACGAACATGAAGAAGATGATGATGATGTGTTCTCCCAGCGCTTATTTATACTATAGTAGGCCTACATGTTGTCAGTATTTTTGTATGTATGCTTTAAGCACGGGTCCCCACAGCTGCCCTTATAGGACGCAGTTCCCTTGAAAGATAACTGCGTTTAAAAAAAGTGTTTGTAAAACCTCATTAAAGGTCCCATTTTACGCGCTTTTTGAAGCTTTGATTGTGTTTACAGTGTGCAATATAACATGTGTTCATGTTTAGCGTGTAAAAAAACACAGTATTTTTCACACAATTCACTTAGGCTATCTGTATACCGCTGTTTTCACTATCATAAAAACGTGCTGATGTCTTCCTTGTTTTATAAAGTCCCTCCTTCAGAAATACGTAACAAGTTCTGATTGGGCCAGCGGTTCCTGTGTTGTGATTCGACAGCAGATTACAGCACGCTGCCCTCCTGCTAACACGATTGGACTAGTTTTAGAGTAGTTTTGAGAAGCAAGTGGGCAGGAGCATGTGCAGGATTTGTATTTATAGTCACAGGAGCGTTTTTACTGACAACAAGATGCGCATGAAAATTGCATTCAATTTTTTTGCACAGCCCTAACATCTAGTGAACAAAGCGTTGCCCTTTGTGTAATAAGTTACAGAAACTGTTAAACGCACCAACTTAAATAATAAAATACACTTACCGGTTGTGGTCCATAAACAACGCCTTCTCCATCTTTCAAGAATAATCTTTGTGAGAATCCGGCATTAAACTGATTGAGATTGAGAAAGTTGTCCTCAGCAAAATGTGCTGCACATAGTTTTACATGTGGATTATAATTTTCCGGAACTGAGTTAAACATAAATTGTAATAATAATAATAACTTTATTTTGTATAGCGCTTTTAAAAGTCAATTCTCAGAGCACTTTGCATTAGTAAAATTAAGATAGATAAAATAGGGGTGATAAACTCAGTACAAATAAAGCATTACAAACAATTTTACAAACCAAAAACAGTTTAAAAATAAGTATCCAAGACATATAGTAAACTCATAAAATACATCTCTTAACCAACCATAGAAAATCCCCTTTCACCCAAATGCTTCCTTAAAATAATAAGTTTTGAGTAAGGATTTAAACATTTTCAAGGATGGTGCATTTCTAATAACGGCAGGCAGATAATTCCATAACTTTGGGGCAACTGAAGAGAACGCCCTATCACCCATTTTTTTTAGGTGCGTTACCGGAACAACTAAAAGACCATCGTCGGTCGAGCGAAGATTACGTGTCGGAATGTAGGGTATTAAAAGCTCAGAAAGATATTGAGGAGCAAGTCCATTTAATTATTTTGTCCATTAATTGTAACCATTAATATCCAAGTACATTGTCCCTGGGAAGGCCAAACAGAGATGATTGGACTCAGAGATGAAAATAACAGCGTTTCGACGACATGGCGACAAACACAAACGCAGCTCTTCCTTCTTCTCCGTCGGAGCACACACAACAAGGCCACGCCCCCCTTTTTGTGAATTAATGTGGGCGGAGGTTAGTCAAAAAACTGTTTTAGTGACGTCATTACTGGAGGAACTAGAGAGATGTAGTCCAAACGGGTCGTTTTTTTTAGGCGAATTCTGTTAAATCAAATATCTCGCTTGGCATTGAACTATGAGCTTTAGAATTTTACAGATATTATTTATACTCTAACAACAACATTACACACTAACTAAAGTTTAAAACATGGGATCACGATGAAGGGGACCTTTAAAATACCTTACCTTGAATTGATGTATGCCATCTACACACACCTCAATATATACTAAAAAACACTCTCTAAACACAAATCTTACATTAACATAAGGTCAACAAACACAAGCTTCTGAAAACATCCTCAATTAAATTTCTAACAGCCAGTCTAGACATCGAAAATAAAGTCAGAAAGGTCTGTTTAAGCTACAATTTCTTTTTAAAGATATAATAAAAAAAGTGAATTTTGAGGACTTCAGTTCTGCAGAAATGGACAGTTTGAAACCCTACCCCACACCAGTATATATAAGCATATACAGACATGCACATCACACATCACAAGACATTCTGGACAGACAGGATGAAGTGAGTCAAAAAGGTGAAAAGACAAGGACGAACAGACGGCCAGTCAGAGAACATGTGCTAGTGTTTGGTTAGAGACAGGCCTGTGATGTGTCCCCATCTGTCACACACATACTTGCATTTGTGGATTTTCAATAGCCTTACACCAACCCTATACCTAAACTTACCCCTTTCAGACAACTATTGGCAAATTTAGAATTTCATAAAACACAGTTTTGTATGTTTTTAATCATTTTGTTTTAAGGGGACACAGGAAGTGTCCACATAAACCATGTTTACGTTGTAGTACCCAAGTCATCATACACATTTGTGTCCTCCATATACACCAGAATATCATGTTTTCTGCATCTAGACAGAGGTTGCTGTGGGACTAATGCATGTCTCTCAAGGGAAAACCAATCTTTTTGTTGAACACCCAAAACAATAAGTGCTCTCTCATCCTTTCAACAGCAGCTTTGAGTTTTAATTACTGACCATTAGGCTCTGTCTGAATGTACCAACACGCCTCTCTGGCTATTTTACATAATCCCTTTATGAATAAACATTTCACTGTGGTCCCCGCCACTCAGAGCGCTACTTGTTCAGGTGGGGATAAATATTCATTTGGCCTCACAGTATTTGCTTGTTCTTGATGTTTTCTTTGACCTTCTGAGCATGAGGAAACTTCAGCAATTAGGAGCTGAACCAAAATTATTTGACAATAATACATAATATAAATGAACATAACTAGGATTTTAAAAAGCCACTTTTTCTAATGAAGCTTTGTATGATATTAATATGTTTATCTCATCTATAACATTACAAATATATTATTTATATCAAATCATATATCATGATTACTCATTAATTAAATTTTGAGTCTATGTTTAAGTTAATTCAATTTCTTGGCAACATCTCCAGATGGATATTTATAATGACTTATAATATGCATTGTATTTATTAATATCTTAAGATTTTCAATTAATTAGGGATGAACTAACGTAATTATACATACATTATATAAAATAATAAATTAATATACTCTATTAGTTTTTATATTTTATAACTTTTCATTAAATTACATTAAAATTAACTTTAAAAAATATCTACAAAATAAAAAAATAATAATTTAAAAAAGGACTTAGGATGCACAACTTATAATAATAATAATAATATTAATAATAACTAAAAGGGTGAAAAAACAGTATCATATATATACAGTAATTTTTTTTTACTTTTAACTTTTAGTATCTTTGTGTGTGTGTGTGTGTGTGTGTGTGTGTGTGTGTGTTGGTAATTTTTATTAATTTGTGTATAGTTTTTGTGTTAAGTTTTAGTTTATTTTGTTGTACTTATTTTGGTACACAGTAAAATCCTGAGTTAACCTGAGTTAAAATCCTAAATTAACACTGCTCGGAGCATATATGGTCCCACTTGACTGTTAAAGTAACACTGAAGCAGTGTTAACGTTAATGAGATAATTATGTGATTAATTAAAGAGTTAGTTCACCCAAAAATGAAAATTAGTCCATAATGTACTCACCTTGAAGTCAGTGAGTCTCGTGAAATCCAATGTTTGTTAACAGGAGCAAAGGAAGCACAGTTTCCTTATTTTAGCAAAGGAAAACCAGTCTCCTTTTGGCTTATATTGGGCCTTTGTTCACGCCCTGGAGCCATGTGAGACAATAAATGTTTGTTTGCATAGCTACTGTGCGCAAGGTTTATGTGCTAGGGGTGGGTGGATTGATCTAATTATCGATAGTATCGATGCCAACACTGGTATTGGTATCGGATCGATACAATTGTAATTTAATCGATTTTTTTCGATTGTCTTCTACCTCTAAAATCCTGAGCAAACGCTGCTTTCACATCCTGGCCCACTTTGCTACTCCTCCCCCTCCTGCTGCTCTGTTGTGATTCGTTGTTGTGTCGTCACGTGATTCACTGACACAACGTGCCGCGAACAGAGTGAGCGAAGCTGATAGCACATTGAAGTCCAGAGGGGGGGCTCAGGGAATGTAATTGCACAGGTCTATTTGTTCTTTGTTTGTTCTGCAGTAATAATTGTGTGCACTTTATTTAATTTGTTTTTAAAAAAAGCAAACTTTTTTGCACTAAAAAGTATCGTATTGGTATCGGTATCAGCAATACTGACCTTATATGTATTTGGTATCGGATCGATCGGAGCAGTATCACCCACCACTATTATGTGCATAGTCCAGGTCTTCTTCTCCATTTTAAGTGTATCTCTGTGGCAGAATTACAGTGCCACATGCTGGTCTGGCATTTATACTACATCGTTTTGTGGTTTCCTGTGGACGCAGATATTTCTTGAGGGGAAAAACAGGATGGATAGGGGAAGCTCTAGCTTTGTGTGGACGAAGCCTAAATCGCTCAAGATTTAGATAATTTCCTCAGTAGAACATAATTAAACAACTCCACAAAACGTAGAACTTATCTAAAAAAGTTATTTATTAAGAATTAAGGTTTAGATGATTGATTGTTTCTTTTAACTTTTCCATTTTGTTGAATAAATGACCACAGAATTTTAATTTTTGCATGAATGATCCCTTAATAATAATAACCATGGTGTGGTTTACTACAATGCCATAAAAATACAATTCATTATACGACAGAAGAGTGTTCAGCTACACACATATTAACAGAGGGCATACTTCATTGAGACCCACATGGAAAGAACCTATATGTGGATATATGCGCATATATGAAGCCTATATGCAGTATATATGCACATATATGCTGCATATATGCACATATATGCGTATATATGCACATATATGCGTATATATGCCACATATAGGCAAAACTGAGGTGCATATATGTGCATATACAGGAAATATAGGTCTCCTGTATTGCTTCGTCATATCCATGTATAAGCCCTATACATACAAGATATGTCTTCTATATAGCTAATGGCAGGATCTGGTCATTTTGTAGCTCATATCCCATGTTTTGACTGTTATACATGATGCCTAGCTAATATTTTCTACTATCAAGGCAAAAACTAAGATTTAACGAAAAAAAAATTATGCAAGAACTTATGTATGTGCGAACATGTGAAATTGGTGTCACATGTAATTGACAAACCTTGCGCATGGTACACAAATGAACATGGAACAATACATTTATTAATCCGTGTTAATGTTAGTTAATAAAAAATACAATCGTTCAGTCTTTGTTCATGTTTTTGTTGCTGTTACGTGATGTAGTGGTGTTTGACTAAGGGCGAGACATGGGCTGATGACGTTAAATTTTCAGAAAATGTACGGATTTGCCGTCCAGACGAAACGCAAAGGCGTCGTTCAAAACATCGGCTTCACTCTTCCAAAACACCAGATCCGTGTGGACGAAAATGCCTATCCGCTAAAAAATTTGTGCACCAAAAAATAAAAAAATAAAAATAAAAATATCGGACACCCTAACAAACGTCATTGGATAGTGCAGGAAGGAAGAGGAAGAGGAGGAGGATGAGGCACGTCATGACAGACCTGCAAAGATTTTTTATTATTTTTGTTCTTGTACTATTTGATAGTTTTTGTAAATACACAATGTACATTTCTATATTTTAGACTTTTATTTTGCCTAGCAGTTTTTTTGTCTTATTTTTGTTCTTGTACTATATTTTTTGTTTTGTACTATTTGATTGATCTTGAGTAAATAAATAATGTACATTTCTACATTTTGGACTTTTATGCATGTTGCCTAGCAGCTATGGATTTTAATTTTACTATTAAAGGTGAACATATAGGTGCATATACGTGCATATATGTACCTATATAGGTATATTTATGCACATGTATATGTGTACATATGTGTAAATATATGTGTGCATATATGTACATATATATGTGTGTGTGTGTGTACATATATGTGTGTATATATATATATATATATATATATATATATGTGTGTGTGTGTGTGTGTGTGTGTGTGTGTGTGTGTGTGTACATATATGTACATATATGTACATATAATATTGGAAAACTGACAATTTTATATATGTCACATATATTAAAAACCTTTATCAAAACCTATATTGAAAGATATATGTTTATATAGGTTTTTTCCATGTGGGGACACACATAAACAGAGACATCAACATGCGTTCAGGCATCTGTACAGATAAACTGCACAGGCAATGCCGACAGCAGCACACGGGATGAGGGGGATCTCAGCAGGGCAGGTGTACATCCACGCCCCTCGCTGCAAGAGCAGCTGTCTCACAAGTCTTACCTCAGACAGCCCAGGAGGAGAACTGCAGCGCTCAGACAGGTGTGACGGTAATTATCAGCTTCATGGTGTGTGTGTGTGTGTGTGTGTGTGTGTGTGTTTGTGTGTGTGTGTGATTACAATGTAGCAGCCTGGATATCCACCGTTTTTGGTGTTACTGTAATTATACCCACATCAGTCCCAAACCCATCTTTCCTGCACTCCGAGTCTGACAGTTAAACACCCAGACCCCCGTCTCCTCACATTACTGTCTCCATGACTTTCACATCTGAGCAGACACACATTCACTTTATCCCTTTATTTCTCAATGGTGATCCATCACCCTAGCACATTCACACTTCTTTGTTCAGGCAGCTTTAAACACGTAAACAAACTAGCAGAGTTCATGCTTGACTAGATTAGCTTTGATAATATTCAAGGTTAATGTATTTTCAAGTCATTGTGTGTGCTTTGGGGCAAAACGCAAGAGATTTTCAAATATTAAAGAAGTTTAAGAGATGTGTATCGTGTTTTTTGCTTCATGGAGTATAAAACAGTTTAATATGGATAAAGAATATAGTGTTGTGTTTTCAAGATGAAAAAATAACAAGCCAAAAAAAAGATTAAAATAAATTAATAACACTCTAAATGTAATAAATTTAATAATGGAATGTACAAATCAGATTTCTTGCATGATCTTTTTGCTTATTTGAGTTCTGATCAGTCTTGGAAGAATATTTTCTATAATCTTGTTTAATTATGATTAGTTACACTGAGGACACCTAATCTTATCACTGAATTATCTTTGTCAAAAGTCTCATTACATGCTGTTTTGAAACCAAATTAAATCAAGAATTAAATCTGCAAAAGTCACAACTTCAAACTTTTAAGTTCAATAAGGTTACTTGAAGTCATATCCATTTAGTGTCAATGTGAATGTATGCTTTACTTCCTATGTGCAATATTTCTACTCCTAAAAAGCATTGGTCAGGGAAGAAGATTTTAAAAGTTAAACATTCGAAGAACATTTCTTTCCCTATTTATTGAGGTTGATGACACTATGTGTCCCTGAAGTGCTTGTGGTCCAAGAAAACTGTAAAAACTAGTGACACTTGTATTATAAATGTGATGGTGATGGTACTGAAGATGTACAGTTCTTCACAAATGACTGGCTCACCTATGGAGATGCAACTTTACTGAAAGAATAAAGGCTATTTCCTCATATTTCTGACAAAAAGTGGCATTACAACTGAACGAGAAAGTGAAAGACCATTGAACTCCACATCAAGGGTGTTCAGTATATACAGTTGTACTATCAGGATCATTTCCATTCATAACACGTGGGAAAGTCGTGGCCTAGTGGTTACAGAGTTTGACTCCTTGAGCAACGCATCGAACCCCCAACTGCTCCCCGGGCGCCGCAGCATAAATGGCTGCCCACTGCTCTGTGTGTGTGCAGTTTGGATGGGCTAAATGCAGAGCAGGAATTCTGAGTATGGGTTACCATACTTGGCTGAATGTCACGTCACTTTTCACTTTTTATTTATCCAGCATGAAATGGCCTGATTAATGTCAGGAAATTAGAGCACAAAGGTCCAACCAAAAGTTGATCTTTTACAGCACACTTTCGATGTGACACTTGGGAAGAATTTTAGGAAACCTGACACATTGCCCTGAATATATGAGTTTCAGCACAGTGCCATTTTCTTTACGTGCCAAGAAACAGCAGATGTTTTGAGTATTAGGCTCTCAATAGAGGCTCTTACAATGGAGTTTCTTTGATGACTGCCGTTACAACACAATGGAAGGTCATTTTCCTTCATAAGGTCATTGAGACAGATTACAATGAATTCAAGACACCAGAAACACCTCTTATCTTTTAATCTTTTGGATTTTATGACCTGTATTAAGCTTGAATTCATTGATTCGTACAAATGTAATGGAGCGCAGAGAACTCCATTTCAAAAAGTTGGGCTTATAAAAAAAAAAAAGTGTTGTTTCCGCATCATAACGTACTTGGTTACTAACATAAAAAGAGATACGGAACGACTACTGCATCTTGTTAAGAATGCTTATGAGGAAAACTCCTTTTTCTCAGATGACTGAAGCCTTTTTTAGTTACGCATTGTAACAGCTTGGCGATTGGTTTGTGCAGTGAATATAAAACGAACCAATGGTTCGGCAGTGGGGCTGCATGAGCCTATGGCAGTAAAGCCCGCCAAAGGAGGCATCTGGCTATATAAGTGGCATATCGCCATAGGATCCTTAGGTTACTTAGACTGAAGTGAAGACATGAGTCGTGCAGCTACATAGTATGGCAAAGTAAGCAGTACTCATTCCGTATCTCAGGGAACCAAGGTTACGTTGTAACTGTTATTAAAGATGCTGTAGGGAACTTTTGACGCTCTAGCGGTTAATAAACAGAACTGCTTGCGTCTTGCGGAAGAACATCGTAGCCGGAACTACTTCTCTCTGTTTATGTCTATGAAGGATCACAAAGGTACTGGGTTACTCTGCCGCGGTACCCCCAAAGCAATCTAAAATAGTCAGGATATAAACACTTATTATAGGTGCACCCTAGTGATTCAGGACAAGCTAAAAACACGGTTTGGAAAATGGATTCATGTTGTACTCGCTTATTATATACATTTTTCTACATTTTGAACACAAACAAAGTTACGGACCGCAGCTCTGATTGGTCGATTTCTTACTGGGAGCGGTCCGTAACTGCAAATGGCAATAGGAGCCAGAGGAGGTTGATTTTTTTTCACAGATTATCTGTCTCATATTCTACTGTCAGGACATAATGAGAGGTTTAACAAATATGAAAAAAATATATATTTACAAAAGTTACCTACTGCAGCTTTAACTGTTAATACTTCACTCGTACTGCGTCTTGTTAAAGACGCTTATGGGGAACCAGTTCAATCCCGCCATGCTATACTAGAAGAACGATTAATACTAGAACTTGCCTTAGGCACCCAAAGGGGCCAAGAGGGACCAAGTATCCTGGAGGGAAACCCCGCAAGAGGCAATAGTGCCAGACTCAGAGAGGTCGGCATGGCCTTGTATAATTGTTCCAGAATAAATCAGTACAGCCTCGGAACTCACTGAGGGCCAAGAGTGTACTTGAAGGAGGCAAACTGGTAGACATATGAAAAAGTGCACTGCTATGCAGAAAGGACATGTTCTTTTGAGGTTGGGCCGGCCTCTGCTCAGATTTCTGCAATGGACACACCGCTAAACCAAACCCAGGAAGAAGCTATGCCTCTAGTTGAATGGGCTCTTACTCCCATGGGGCATTAAAGGCCCAAAGAAGAGTATGCTAGCCTAATAACATCAATTATCCATTTGGAAAGTCTCTGCTTCATGACTGGAGACCCCTGGTGTGGCCACCAAAGCATACAAACAGCTGATCGGACTGCCTGAACGTGACTATTGGCCTCATACGATATCCATTAGCTGGGAGACAGCGCACTCTTGGCAAAATTTACCCTGAGTCCCAGGCACTCCAGGTGGCTAAGGAGGAGGGATCTGTTTGATACAGCTCTTCCTCCGACTGGGCCAGAATGAGCCAGTCATCTAGGTATTTCAGAATGTGGATTCTCTTCTGTCTCAGTTGGGAAAAAGCCACATTCATGCACTTTGTACAAGGCCACTGGGCCTTAGGCCACCATCCTTCTTGGGGAAGTAACAGCTGTAAACGCCTGACTCTCTCTCAGCTGGGAGAACCATTTCTATGGCTCCTTTTGTCAGCAAATTCATCATTTTGGCATTTAGAATGTATAGCCTTGTTTTATTATCTCCGTAACCCAGCTTCACACCCCGGGGATGGCCAGCCATGGCCTTGTCCCGTGTGGCAAGGAGCTGGATAGATTCAAACGGTGGGCCACCTAGAGAGGACCCGGAGCTAATAGTGAGTGGAAGAGAAAATTTGCTCTCTTTTTGAAAATATTTGTGTTTTATTTTTCCTGCTATCACAGTGGTTGGTGGTGTGGATGCTATCGGATTGGTATTCTTGGTCTCAAACACACTGCCATCGGCACCCTGAACTGAACGGGGTGCTTGGAGGCATAACAGAGGCATTTTGAGGGGTGGTCCAACTGTGTACGAGACATGTCCCCCTCCTTTTCCTGTACCAGAGGTCAGGATAATGCCTGGGGCACAGGGTCCAATGCTATCCTGGGTCTGGGGCCCTGGCGTTTGGGGAACAAGTAGCGTCTGGCCTAGCAGGAGCAATTGCAAGGCTCAGGCTTAGGAGCAGTGGGAGCAACTGGGGGCGCTGGCTTTGTGGCTAACATAATATCATTTTGTTTAGTCTCGTTTTGATCAAAGAAAATTAAGAGACATTTTAGCAGTTTCTATTTTTTAAACCACATTTAGTCTCGTTTTTATTTGTTCCACTCCTCTGCAAACTGTTGGTTTGTTTTATATTCACTGCACTAACCAATACGTTTTCCCCATAAGCATCTTTAACAAGACGCATTATGAGTGAAGTATCATCAGGCAACCAGTGTTTACAATGTTTTTCTTTTCGGGGTGGGGTGGGAGGGTTTTTTGCATTAAAGTGTGCCATTTGTGTGGCATGAATTTTTTGGGGGAAACAGTAAAATACAAGAGAAAATCATGATTTTTCTTGCAAGCTAAGCAATAAGAAAAGCTTTTGGTGAAGTGTATGGAAGCACTTTTGCTTCCAGCTTTTATCTGTCTTTTTGATTGCAATTAGACATTTGCTCCACTAAGTCTCTCGAGATGTCACTCTGAATGTGAGGAGCTAAGTAGATTAAAAGAGATCAGCCGGGTCATTGAATGAGACAAATGGAGAAACTATTGTCAGAAAACTTCAAGAGTGACACTTCTGAGAGGATATTGTGTTTGAATTAATGTTGGGAAATCCGACACTAGACATGCTTGCCTTCCTCATTGTCATCTCACTAGTGCTCGTAGCTATTCTGTGTGATTAGAATCTTTACAATTTTTCTGCCTTTTCCTTTTCAGTGTTTGGGGTAATGCATCACTAGTTATGTGATCAGATTACTTTTTTCAAGTAACTATTAAGGTAACGCATTACTTTTACATTTACAATAAAATATCTGAGTTACCTTTTCAAATAAGTAATAAAAGTTACTATGTTTTCCTATTTATTCACTGACACCTCTCCTGTCGCCATGCTGAGACACTTCATTCAGCCTGAGTCTTATTAACTTCACTTTTGGTGTGAAAGGGCCTTTACAGTTGCCAAAAATGTAACTTTTGCATTTATTGTTATTAAAAAACAAATAAGCAAGCCCAGCCCAGATGACAAAAAATAACACAAAAGTAACGTAATGCATTACTATCCATAAAAAGTAACTAAGTTTTGCTTTTAGTTAATTTTTAATGGACTAACGCAATGTATTACATTTAAATGTTACTTTCCTTAACACTGTTTCTTTTCTTTCCCATTCTTTTGCACCATCTGGATATTTGTTCAACACGAAGTGTGTTTAATGCACTTTTCTTGTTATGAAACATGTATCAGGACACCTAGGCCAATATTGTCCTTTAAATATACTTGATGAAATTTTTCTGCACCAAAGATGCATATGAATTCTAAGCCAAATATTAAAAAATCAAAAGTGAGTATAGTATAGTATAAAGCACTGGGTAATTGCCTTCAAATGACTTTTATTATGTGGCCCATCAAGCCCTGAATAGAAATATAATGAAAGTAAGGTACATTTAATCCTATGAGATATGATGACCATTCAGCTGCCTGAACTAAATCAGTGGGCCTGTCCTTTAATGCCTAGCCAAAATACGTGAGAGGAAAAGTTATGAACCTAATGGCCGCTGTGACTTCAACTCTGCTATATGCTGATCTTTGACCAGTGGATTGGGACATCATTTTCCAACCGTCACAGTTACTTAGAAGCTAAATGATGCAGTGACCCAGTATTGCCGAACCATACGCAATAGCTCCTCTGTTTGCTATTAAAACCCCTACATTCCTTAAAGAAAACTGAAAACAGATCTGCCAACAGAAAGAAAGAAACTAAGAAAGAAAGAAAGAAAGAAAGAAAGAAAGAAAGATGGAAGGAAGTAGGATGGATGGATGGATGGATGGATGGATAAAAGGAAGGAAGGAAGGAAGGACTGACAGATGATATGGATGGATGGATGGAAGGAAGGATGGATAAAAGGAAGGAAGGAAGGAAGGAAGGACTGACAGATGATATGGATGGATGGATGGATGGATAAAAGGAAGGAAGGAAGGACTGACAGATGATATGGATGGATGGATGGAAGGAAGGATGGATAAAAGGAAGGAAGGAAGGACTGACAGATGATATGGATGGATGGATGGATGGATAAAAGGAAGGAAGGAAGGACTGACAGATGATATGGATGGATGGATGGAAGGAAGGATGGATAAAAGGAAGGAAGGAAGGACTGACAGATGATATGGATGGATGGATGGATGGATGGATGGATGGATGGATGGATGGATGGATGGATGGATGGATGGATGGATGGATGGATGGATGGATAAAAGGAAGGAAGGAAGGACTGATAGATGATATGGATGGATGGAGGAAGGATGGATGGATAAAAGGAAGGAAGGACTGGCAGATGATATGGATGGATGGATGGATAAAAGGAAGGAAGGAAGGACTGACAGATGATATGGATGGATGGATGGATAAAAGGAAGGAAGGACTGGCAGATGATATGGATGGATGGATGGAAGGATGGATGGATAAAAGGAAGGAAGGACTGACAGATGATATGGATGGATGGATGGATGGATGGATTGATAAAAGGAAGGAAGGAAGGACTGACAGATGATATGGATGGATGGATGGAAGGATGGATGGATAAAAGGAAGGAAGGACTGACAGATGATATGGATGGATGGATGGATAAAAGGAAGGAAGCAAGGACTGACAGATGATATGGATGGATGGATGGATGGAAGGATGGATGGATAAAAGGAAGGAAGGACTGGCAGATGATATGGATGGATGGATGGATGGATGGATGGATAAAAGGAAGGAAGGAAGGACTGACAGATGATATTGATGTATGGATGGATGGATGGAGAAGGAAGGACTGATGGCTGGATGAATGGATGGATGGATGGATGGATAAAAGGAAGGAAGGAAGGAAGGACTGACAGACGATATGAATGTATGGATGGATGGATGGAGAGAATAAAGGAAGAAACGTAGGATAGACAGATGACAGAAGGAGGGAAGGAAGGAAGGAAAGGAGAAAGAAAGAAAGAAGGATGGATAGATATATAAATCACTCAAACATATCGCTACCTCTCTTATAGTATAGTAAAATGACTAAGTGAGGTGATATCAGACACAGTCCTCAGACCCCCTCAGTGGTCATTAGGGAGGATCCGTATCCCTCTTTATCTGCTGCCCATGGGGATTCACTAACCTAATAAACATTAGCTCCACTCACAGTCAGACGAGCAACTCTGGCAGGCCATGCGATGCAGCCAGGACCCTGAATGTTCTGCTAGCTCATTTGCTGTGGTGAAATTTATTATCTCTTGTCCTCTCACTGATAGTGCTGCCCCAAAGGCATTTTTTGGACTGGCGATCGATAGTGAGAAAAGTAGAAAAGGCTCATGTGGCCTGGAGAATACGAAAACAAGCTCTTCTAAAATTAACTGCTCGGAGGGACAGAACTTTTCAGAAAAGAAGTACAGAGCAATGAATATGTCACGCAAACAAGTTGAAGATGATCAATCAGACTGGATTCCTCTAGAGAAAGAGCGCTCTTAAAGGGTTAATAAATAATCTATTGCTGTCTCTTTAAATTAGTTTTAAGGTCTGCCATTTTATATAGTGTTGATATATTGTGCCACCTTAAAATTTTTCATTAGTATTGCAAAGTAGTTCTCTTGCGCTGTGTAATATTCAGATAAAGTATCCAGATCTATGCAGTTATGTTGTTTATGAGTCTCTAATTTGTCAAGTCTCAAATCTGTACCGTTTTCAGCTGTTACCTGAATTGCAGTGGGAGCATTGTTTGCACGGACGAAAAAGAGAGCCACTGAGAATGACACTTAAATGGGTGTCCCTTTGCAGTAGATGAGATAACTATGGAAAAGAACAGCTCTAAGTGGAAGAAAAAAACAGATGGGTAAGGGCCTCTTCAGGGGACATAATTACCACCAACTTGCCGGGGTGAATGGAAATGTACCTGAGAAATCATCCAGTAGAGGGTGTTTTGTGTTTGAGGCAGGGCTTCTGAAGGAGGCTTTGTCTTGCTGCTTCAGTCAAAGCTTCACTTTCACTTTTCCACATCAGTAAAGCAATGAGATGAATCAGAAGGGTCTCACTGGGGAGGAAATGTCTCTCTGAACGGCTGTTCAGAGGAGCGTTAAGAAGCAAGACACCCTCTGACAGGACTCAAAAAGAGAAATGTACCTCAAATAAGTGAAGGTGGACAAGTTGCGGAATTTGTAACATGCAGAATGTGACATTCAAGTTGCACAATTTGTGTATATGGTTTAAAAATATTTGTTTCCCTTTAGAATGCGTTTTATGATGTACATTATAGTTCCAGTCCTTGGATTCGGTCAGACATTTCTTTATTGTATCACTGAAGCGTTGCATTCACATGATAACTATAACAACAACATTTAAATAATGATTCTAATTCTATGAAACTAGCACACTCCACATTACAGCGATAATGACATATAGTTACTTTTAAAAGTATCACATTACAATATTGCATTACTCCCTAACAGGGCCGTGCACAGACCTTTTGAGGGGCATGTGCTGAAAATGAAAACCCTTTTTTTATATCAAGATTATTTAGTAAGCCTGCATAAAAGGAAGAAATGGTCACATCTTCATGACAAATTCAATAACACAAAATAATAGTCTAAAAAGATTTAGATTTATTCACGATTAATAACAACCATAATTATATATTATATAGGTTAATTAGATAATATATAAACCAGCGGCATAACGAGATGGAAATATAAACTAGAAAAAATATTAACAGGTCCTCCATCCATGACACTGACTCACTGCTGAGTTGCCTGAAGGAGAGGATAGAGATTCTGACGCTGATTATATCCTTTCTTCAAAATATATTATCTCATTAATATTGTGTGATTATTAATCAAGTGTTTGATCAGTATTTAACCTCCAAGATTGTTGTATGATGTGATTAAATAAAGAAGCCATCTATATAACTATAGATTGATGCATGCTTACTTAGAAACATATTATTTCTTCCTAGAAGTGTCAGGTTTTACATGTCATGAACATGTGTGTAAGTATTCTTTTTCCTAGGGTCACAAGGCCAGCTAAAAAGGACCAGGGGGCCTCTTCTATGTACTATGAGGGAGACATGCCGTACTCTAACATGTCCAAATGTACATTAGATATTAAGAACTCTGTTTTATCCTGTATTCCTATTCTTCAAGATTAATGTACAGTTGCAGTGAAAAGCATTTCTGAAGGATCACGTGACACTGAAGAGTACTGATGGAGTAATGATGCTGAAAATTCAGATTTGATCACAAAAATGAATTACATTTTAAAGTATATTCAAATAGGAAACAGTTATTTAAGATTGTAAAAATATTAAACAATATTACGGTTTTGTTGTATTTTGGATCAAATAAATGAAGCCTTGGAATGAATCACGAATTACATTCTGGATGATAAAATATAGCCTAAAGATTTCACAGTGATCTTCTGTATTTTTTTTTTGTTACTACTACATTACTGTAGTAAAACCATGTTTTACTACATTTTATACATGTGAGGATGAGCGGAGAATATACCATAACATGATTAGCCTAAATGTTAATAAATTAAGTGTATCAGGTGACCAGGATCACTTGCGCTTTGTGTAAGTTCCAGTACGAAACAGCGCGGGGGCGCACCTGTTATTATGATTTTCCGATGGTAAAAACAAATTATATGTTGTTGTATTACACAACATATTATTATCAATATATAGCTTTTGACCAGTGAATGTGTGCAAATGTGATTTTTTTTTTTTTTTTTTTTTTTTTTTTTTTGTCCGTCATTAAAACGGCATCACATTACATTTTCATCTACATGTTACAAACTAGTTTTTGTAGCTATATAGACGGAGCACTCAGTTTTTCCTGTGGTAAAATGTATTTGGCCAAAATCGCATTTTATAAAAGATGAAATGCTACTGTATGCACAGGCTTTTTAAGTGTTGGCTATGTATTGGCTATGACTAGATGGCAAATGCTAGCCCTCTCTCTCAGGCGACGTCCAGTGGTGGACGAAGTACACAAATCAAGTACTTGAGTAAAAGTACAGATACATATGGTAAAATATTACTCCAGTAAAAGTAAAAGTACTCCTTTTTCAATTTTACTCAAGTGAAAGTACAAAAGTACTCAATTTTTTATGTACTTAAGTAAAAAAGTACTGCAAGATAGATGTTTGCAATTTTACATAGGCTACTTAATTTAATTTTATATTAGCACATTTTTTTATAATCCTACTGCTCAAAATACCTGGGATTTTTTCCAAAATAACCACTATATGGAGTCAAGATATATTTTTGTTGTTGATATGGACTACGCTGATGAGAGTGATGTTAACTGTGAAGCTTACACTGTGATTTACCTGAGAGAAAACAGAGATGACCATCTGATTTTCACCAGTAAGAACAAAGTATTTTAAAGTTAGTTGTTTTACAGAACATCAAAGTTACAGTACAGACCATAAGTTTGGAAAACTCATAAAAAGAGTTTTCTTAATTTTCATGACTATGAAGATTGTAGAGTCACACTGAAGGCATCAAGGGCTATTTGACCAAGAAGGAGAGTGATGATGACCTGGCCTACCTCTTGAAGCTCATCAAGAGAATGCCAAGAGTGTGCAAAGCAGTAATCAAAGTAAAAGGTGGCTACTTTGAAGAACCTACAATATGACATATTTTCAGTTGTTTCACACTTTATTGTTAGGTATATAATTCCATATATATTTCCACATGTGTTAATTCATAGTTTTGATGCCTTCAGTGTGAATCTACAATTTTCATAGTCATGAAAATAAAGAAAACTCTTTGAATGAGAAGGTGTGTCCAAACCTTTGGTCTGTACTGTATATATGACATGATAATAAGGCCTGAAGTTAGGAAGAACATTTTAAGGAAAAAAATAATAAAAAAAAATTCATAATGATTTTTTCTTTCTCAAACCTTGTCTGTGGTTTAAAAACACCCCTAGCCAAACGGGGTGCATCTCTTCCCACTTTGATAATTACTGTAGTTACCATGTTCTGAACATCACATCCTTTCTTTTCTAACCAGATGTAATCTATCTATCTATCTATCTATCTATCTATCTATCTATATATATATATATATATATATATATATGTATGTATATGTGGCTGAATAAAAATATTTGGACATTTATAAAAATTACATCAACTTAGCACCAACAAGCTTGTTAGCTAGACAGTTAGCATCAGCTAACAAGATTTACTTATTTTCAGTACGATGAACATTCATGTCTGTCTACTCGTCTAATCAAAACAATATACATATGTATAACGTTACTGTCGATAAACAATATAAAAACAGACGTCACATAGGACATTTTAATAAAACTGATAACATTACGGCAGCGGTGAATTTGAACATGCATGAGTTATTGTATTTAATCTGTGTTGTTTTAAGGTTTTTGTTGTTGTTGTTGTTGTTTTTTTACCTAAAATTGATGTGTCCCCGGATCTGGGCCGACACTATGTTGCTGTCTGGGTCTGCATCGTCTGCACTCGAGCATTTGAGTGGGCTTAAATAGATCTCTCTTTACAACGGATTTAGTTCCCAAACAACTGACAGTTTTGACCTAAATATGATTTTCAGTTACAATAATTAATCCAAAATTTCGACATAACTTACTTTTAGCAACATCAGACGCACGCGCGCTCACAAGATCTCCCGGTTCTTACTTCTGGAGACTCACACTAAACGGTTCATTTGAATCAGTGAGTGGTCGACTCCAGAACAGCTGCAATCGGATCATTCTAATTCGTAAACGAATTGTTTGGTGTGATTCGCGATCCGATTTAAAAGTTTATTTTGAAAAGACTCAGTTCGTTCATGATGAATCAGACACCGCTTCTGCGTGTCGGAGCACGTGATATAGGGAGTAACGATATGTTTTATGAAATGTAGTGAAGTAAAAAGTACGATTTTATGCTTTGGAATGTAGTGAAGTAAAAGTAAAAGTTGCTCAAAATAAAACTACTCCAGTAAAGTACAGATACTTGAAAAATGTACTTAAGTACAGTAACGAAGTAAAGCTACTCCGTTACTGTCCACCACTGGCGACGTCCCACATGTCTCAGTGAGTCAGTCAGACATCCAATAAATAAAATATGAGCCTTTATAGACATAGTGTTTAGTAGTAGCCTACTTATTCAAACAACAAGATATTTATTTACCCTTCGCAAAACTTTGTTCAGCTCAGCTGTTGTCTACTGTGCGGCTGATGTGGAACTTCAATTGATTCAATGAATATAGAGGGGGCGGAGTTATCAGCTTACTGACAGCTTGAGGATCGAATAAGATTTACACAAGCTCGTTTTAAGAACTTTCATTTGCGAAATATTTGTAAAACAGACAGACAAACGTAAAGGGTGACCAATAGCATTGATTAAAAAAAAAAAAAAAAAAAAAAACACCAATAAAAGGGCACTTCGGAGTGTAAGGGCAAAAAGGGCATGTGCTCTGCACAGGTTGAGCCCTACCTGTGCACGTGCCTGCTCCCTAATAAAGGTAACTAATTAGGTTTCTTAGTTACTTTTTATTGAAAGTATTGCGTTATGATACTTTTGAGTTACTTTTTAAATCTGTCTTGGGCTTGCTTGTTTGTTTTTAATATAAAAAGTTATTTTACAAATGTAAAAACGCTTTGACACCAAAAGTGAAACGAATATGCCTCAGGCTAAAGGAAATGCAAACTCACGTCTGTACAGTAGAGGGTGGTGCCACTCAAACAAATTGCATTAAGAATATAACGCAGAAGAAGAAAGCTCAACACTATTCAGCAATAACAAAAATGAAACACAAGTGTGTCATATTTCCTTACTAGTACGGTTGAATTGGATCATCAAAGGTCATCAAAGGCACTGGTTAATAAAATGGGGTTAAATACATAAATGATATTTTTTATTTAACATATTTAATTATTGCAGGTTTGCATAATAATTTGCGTTTGCATTTGACTGCATTATTCATTTTGAGGAATACTGAATCTGTTTTGAGCAGGTGACATAAGTAAATCCATGTTCACATTTAGTCTAGAACTACAGTAACATCATGTTCACAGTGCACACAACGCTTGTGCTCTTACTCATGATTTCTCTCAACATGGCAACATGAGAGCTGTCAGTCAATAAATGGGAAACAAAGGTATTTCCTTCTAAATTAAAAAGAAGGCATTACTTTAGACATTACTAGTTACTTAAAAAATTAATCTGATTACGTAACTCGCGTTAATTGTTATAAAAACACCCCAACACTGGTGATAACTACACCTCGGAACAATATCCTTGATTGATACAAGATTGTTTTCTGATGAACGACAAAAACATTAAAGGTCAATCAAAATCCAGAATCCACCCTGCTTTAAAGAGCGTGGCCATTTAGCAACTGTAGATTATAACATTGAGTGCTGGTGTGAGAATGCTAATTTAAGTTATAGTTACTTCACATTTATTGTTCTTGGTAAAGTGGTGGAGATTTTCCAGTGACTCGTTCCACAAGTTAAATTTTTCACCAGTAGCCTAGGTGGCGACAAGTGAATTTCTTTCTGAATTATTTATTTGAGTCACTCACTCAACTGATTTGTTTAAGCAAACTAATTCATTTAGGAACGTTGCTCATGATCATCCGATTTTGACTCAGTTTGGAACTATTTCTGTCATCTGAGCAAAATGCACAACTAACAATATTGTGTCTAAAATGTAAGTTAATGATTATTATTGTCTTGCTAATTGAACTATTGTATACCACATTATTGCTTATAGATTTTATCCTCATTTTGATATTAAACATGGGTATGAAATTCTCCTGTGTTTTACTTACCGGTATGGCCCATCTATAACTAGTATGACATTCATATTGTGTGTATTTTTACCAGTGGATTCTTTTCAATGGAAAGTAAGAAGTCTAAAGAGAAAGAGAACGCTAACACTGTAAGTGGATGACAGCACTATGATCAGTCATTGCGAGTGCTGATGCCTCACAAAGACCTCTGACATTTGTCATAATTGCTTTATATTGATCTGCTGTTTTGCAGTCACATTTCTCCTCTCAAGCTATTAAGCTCTCCCATTCAACTCACATCCAGACTGCCAAAAGAAGAACAAAGTCTGACAAGAACCAGAACTTTAAAACAACAAAAAGAATAGCTTAAACCTCAAATCTGAACTCGTTTTTAGAAGAAACCAGTTTTTTTCTCTCTAAAACAAAAAAATTGAGCAACGGCACACTGGATAGTGCACATACTAATGGCAAAAAGCTCTGAAATAAACCTTTCTTCTTCTTTATTTAATTTCTTCCAACTTGATAGTGAGATTAAATACATATTTAAATAAAAGAGTGAACGAGGTGAACAAGAGTGTCACTTTCATAACAGTTCATGAAAACAGCTTTAACATGTTAGTAGTAGCAATAGCATTATGCTCTGAAATCAGATTGTTCATTTAATGAAATTTAAAACAGATTTAGCAAAAATCAAAACTTTGTTTGACTGTGGGGTCACGTTTATAGAAACATTCTGGGGCCTTTATTTATGATTGAATGAAAGTAATTAGTTGAATGCTGCATTTCCGTTTGAGACTTGAAATGGAGCATCAGTGATCAAGACAGAAGTCATGCTGAATTAATTTTCCTAAATTGTCTGTTTAATCAGTTGAGGCTGTGGGGTACGACCATGATTACAGCAGGAAATGAAGCAAACTATTTACCCAATCATATCAAATCTAACAAGGACTTCTGTGACACATAACATGTTATAAAGATGTGATAAGATGTTACGTGACATCTTAAAATATATATTTTGTATTTGATTTTAACACTAAAGGTTTCATCAGTGAAATTTCATAGGCAAAAAAGCTCCATTATCCAGTGTAGCATTGTATGAAGCATTATTTTTTTATGCTTATGGTGGAATTTATTCGGTTCCATTGCATATGTTTTAATGAATTTTTTTTTAATTTATCCTGGCATTTTCATCCAGCATTTATTATGCGATATTTCAAAATGCCCATAAAAATAGGTTGATGGAAACATAGCTATTATTTTCGCAATGCTGTCATCAGTTTTTAGTAAATCATTGTCATGTAAATGTACTCTACATGTAGTCTCTGTTTCAGATCATTCAAACTTTACGAAGAAAAAAAATAAATGTTTTTTTTTTTTTTTTTTTGACAGGGGACCCGTGTTGCTCTCAAAGCTCGGCGCTGACCTGTAACTCCAGCTCCACTGAGCCTCCGTCATCCGTCGCTATTCTTAGCAGACTGAGTGATGACCACTGTGTTATTCTAACTGGGCTGAAAACTAGGCTAACTCCAAGACGACTTCCTCAACCCCCTTGGAGGCTCACAGCGAGTTCATTTCTGACCTCTTCACAGTGAGTTAAGATAACATGCAGACGACACATCCTCAACAAAGGCTGGAAAAAGAACAAAAAAATGTCAAACATAGGAAGAGAGAAGCTCATTTTTATCAGTTAAAGCTTCCCGTTTCACATTTCTACTACAAGCATTTACTCCTATTTTAACATATGCAAATAAAATAGGCCGCTTAGTGGAGGGCCAGAAAGTGTTGTACCAAAATTCTCTGTGGGACAAACCTGAGCCCTCTTATTCTCTCACTAAACATTTATCTCTTTTACATCCACTCGCCAAAACCATCCCAGCGACCAGACTTTAACATGTGCGCTGAATTATTCAAAGCTCACGCTCAATTATTTATCAGTCTGGTATATTTGGATCGTTTGTTAAGAGTCTGAAGGATGGAATAGCGGGCCGTCCATGAAATCCATGGCTCTTTAGACCTACATTGTCCACGAAAATGTCTGTGAAATCAGGCAAAGATATAATCTGCTGACACAGGACTTTCTAGAAAGCTCTGCTATCATTAACAAAGTGATAGCTTTAGCTCCCAATAAGAGTAAAGCACGCTCTGCTCAATCTATTCTGCAGACTTTTCCCACCAAGCAGTGGGAAAAAAAAGAGTCTGCAGATTCCATCCTCAAGCAAACAGAGTGGTTTTGGCAGCGAGTCAGACTGAACTGTGACAGTGCATATCCATTAGCAATAATGCAAGCTTTCACCTCTTCGATGCAACTGTCCATGTGTAATGAATCCATTATTGGAGTCCTCATAAATAAGTAAAGCTAGTTTATTAGAAAATGTGCCTTGATGAAATTAACTGAAGGAAATAATTCTAAAGATCCCCAGTTAGAGACCTGTATAGTGAGTCTAAGGGGTAGCAGTAAACACTAGAGTTTCTCTGGTACTATCCACATATTTACCAAGCAGAAATCTCTTGTTATAGGTTCCTGTTCTCTCTGGCCTCCCGAGGACCGAGTATGTCCACAAAAGAGAAGGTTTCCTTAGGTCAACAAGGTCTCTCTGCTCTCCACATAATTACTTCCTGTAAATGTCAGTGCAAAGTAGAAGACCACTGAATACTTATAAGACCACGTGCACTGTTTTCAAATTCCCTCGCTGTCACATCTTTTCCTTTCCATTCCAGTCCTCATCTTTACAGACTTCTAAATACTAAGAGTGCAAAGTTTATATAGCGTAGGCCTATATGTGTATGTGTGTGTGTATAGAGAGAAAGAGAGAGTAGTAAAGAGTTAGTAAATTACTAAAACTAATAACTGAAATTGAAAAAAAATAACTATAATTTGAAATAAATATCGTTTCTTATCAGCCCTAAACATACTGTCTTGCTGGTCGGCTCACTAGCTTTGAAACCGAGCTTATGTGTTGTAGGCAGTAAGTTAGTATTCCAGTCGATCCCTTTGACTGTTTTCGTGGACTCAACAGGGATATGATTTATGTCCCTACGTTGAAAGACTGGACAAAAGGCCTGACGATTTAATTTATCGTACCAAACACAACACCCCAACCCCATGGCCCTTCTGCGTGCATTTCTACTCACTCACTGTAATTATTTCACTTATCATTTCAAAAGACTGCTTCTGGCCTCCCTTGCCATTAATACCACAACGGGAAAAGAGCCGACCGCCATTAACTGCTGAGATTCAGCCTCAGATTCATTTAAAGCTCCATTTAAAAAGCAGTGAGTGGAATTCTGAAGAACAGATAGTGACCAGAAAAAGGAGAAAGCTTTTCAACGCACAAAACTATCACTAAAACCATTCAGACTCTAACCAGAATGCACTTCTCCTGAAATGACCATCATTTTAAAGACTAGTTTTGCTTATTAAAAGCATTTAAGTGCCTCGCATTGCTAAATAAAAGTGAAATTACAAAGAAAGATAAAAACGAGGGTTCAATGGCTTTTGAACTCTTTGCTCTGAGAAGCCAAACATTATAAACTGAGAAAATCTGTTGCGTTTTCTTTCTTTTTTTCTCAACACTTTGAGTTTTGATATAAGCTAGAAGTCAAGAGACAAACATTGACTTTATTAAAGAGAGAACGCGAGATCAGAACGAAATCTCGCTAGTCACCTTCAGGCAAGTACACTAGTGACATCTTGTGGCTATACTGAGTCATGCATAGGCCAAAACCAGACCATAAACCCGGGAGCCTAAAGCTCTCACTTAGTTCTCTCAAAGTCTAAAGACAGTTTAAGACCCCCAAAATTAAGATCAAAGGTCCAAACTATCAATTCTAATGAAAACTATTCATTTTACATTGGTTTTAAGACTCATAGTCAATCAGGATCCCTTCACCCGGACCAAGGTCACATTTTAATGCTTAAAATATAATATATTCAACTGAGCATTCAAGAGCAAGGCATGCGATTCAGATTTGTAGAACTCAGTAATAATCAGATAAATATGATGTTTGGGCCAGTACGATTTTTATTTATTTAAATTAATAAATTTACTCAACATAGACATATTAAACTGAGTAGGGATTTTTACGTTGTTACAAAAAATATATATTTCAAATAAATGCTGCTGTAGTACTCTCTACAACATTACAAATAATAATGTTTGAGCACAAAATCTACATATTATAATTATCTTTTAGCCTAAGTGTCATGTGCCACTGAAAACTGGAGTAATGAGCTGAAAATGCAGCTTTGTATAACTGGAATAAACTACATTATACAATTTCATCAAATAGAAAAGGGTTTTATCATTATCAAATCAATGCATCCTTGGTAATGATAATAAAATAAAAGGCTTTAAAAAAAAAAAATAATAATCTAAAGGTACTCCAAACACTTGAACGGACCCAAATGAAGACGTAAATATATTTATATTTATACATATAAATAAAATTCTATATCTCTTTTATTCATTAAGTATCCATGTTAACTAATAAAACTTAAACTGAAACTAATGTCCGATTACATTTTCTTTTCCTCAGAGACAATAAAAACACATTTAAATTTATAAACTTTACTTGGGCAACATTTTATTTATTTGTCAGGTGTCAGCTGCAAGGGTCTGAAAGGAGATAAATGGTGCTTTGGATCAATTAGCCTTCCATCAATGCTCCGCTATAAACTATACAAAATTTCAGCAGTTCATTTCACTACGGACATTATTATTCTGGTCAAAGAGCGGTTTTCCTCTTGAATTTCTTTCAACTGCACACCACACACACAGACCACACACACACACACACACACTACTCAGCAATACCAGCTACATTCATCTAGTAGATGCCGTGCATATATCAAGACAGACATCCATGCAGCATCCGTGCCGATCTTTTAGTAAAAGTTAATATACAGTGCAGCCAGTCAAAATGGTATCAGTCTTTCATAATTTCCTTTAGTCAATCGAGCTCCAGTTGGTTTGAGTGTATATTTTAAGCACACGGGGGAACAGACTGAGCATGCCCAGATGAGAGGGGCATGTAAGCTGGGGCAGGGCCTGAGGTGACAAGGTAACTTGGAGATTCAGATTCATTTGGCAGATTTCTGAGCTTTCTGGGCAGATTTGGTCACTTTCCCGCTGCCGCCAATCTTCTTTTCCACACTTTTGATGACACCGACTGCAACAGTCTGTCTCATATCTCTGACAGCAAAACGTCCTGCGAAAACACAGAAACACACACATTTCTTTTAACATGAATATTCACAATAGCCTAGTGTTTTATTCTGGTGTGTTAATGTGAGCTGACTTAAACTCAACCACAATCATCTGTCAGAAGTGTGCCTAACAAAAACAAGATTTTCTTTCTGAACACTGGTTTTAATGGAGATTATAGGGGGGAAATAATGAGAACAAGATGTAATAAAAATTATATCTCGCAGTGAAACATCGGGTCAAAAGACCTGAGTCTGTATAATGAAACTGGCCTAATCATCAGTTTTATTGGAGCTGCAGCATCTGAGGAAATTTAATCCAGAGAGAGAAACATGAAAATCATGAACTCATGTTTTCAAAGGGATGATGTGGAGGCTCACATCACTGATGAGTCAGACCTTTAACCTGACAACGACTGCAGTGTATCTCATTAATCATTAGAGAGTGACCAGCAGGGAGTTAAAAATATATGAGACAAAAATATCAAAGAACTAATTAGCAGAGCCTTGCACAAGGTTTTAGTTTACCTTATATTGATTTTGTGTGGGTTTGACATACAAATTGAGTGATTGTTCTTTTCGATGTTAAAATTATTTCTACTATCCTTTTTACGTTTTTTTTTTTTATGTGGCTATAAGATGCCTTCAGGTTAATTTCTATCAATATTTTCCACCCCATCTATGTTACCATTATGAAGCAGCCAAAATAAATATTTGTATTGTTAGAAATGCAGAAAAAAATAAGCAATGCAAAACAAAAATGATGTAAAACAAAACAAAGGCAAAATAAATAACAGAAGAAAAACATAAAAGCAAAGCAAATCAAAACAAAGCAAACACGAACAATATGAAAGAAAAACAAAATTTTAAGCAAAATAAAACAATACAATAATACAATAGTAGAGCAAAAAAAGAAGAAGAATCAAAACAAACCATGAAAGAAAACAAAACGAAGCCAAGCGAAACTAAGGCTATGTCCACACGTAAACTAGTAATTTTATAAACTGAGTTTTTCCTTATTCCGTTTTTAAAATAATCCCCATCCACAAGAAAATGCAAATGCATGCTATGAAGCACTGTCAAGAGCATGCCATGCCAACAGATGGCGATATAATCTCAACCGTAAAGTCATGTTGGCCAATCAGAAACCTGAACAATTTTCCAGTAGGCGGAGATAACAGCGCTGGCTCCGACCTCACAAGCCAAAAATACGGGGTTCGCTGCCTACACGATAACACTGCAACTAGAGCTTGTGAAAATCTTCACCCTGGCAGGCGTTTTCAAACATGTTTGGTTTCAGTGACCTGGTGCTGCGTTTGCATGTGGACGAACTGCCAAACCGCATAGAAAAAGCTGTGGTTTTGAAAATAGACGCACTAGTGTGGACAGGGCCTAAACTTTAAAACAAAAAAAAGTCAAATTGATTCATAAGCTATTTCACATAAGGTTAGGAAGCGAACACATACCCAGTGGAGGGTACTGAGAGAAGCTCTCCACACACATTGGTTTTCCTGGGATCATCTCCACGATGGCGGCATCTCCAGACTTCAGGCTTTTGGGGTTGTCTTCCAGCTTCTTGCCTGAACGGCGATCAATCTTCTCCTTAAGCTCAGCAAACTTACAGGCAATGTGAGCTGTGTGGCAGTCTATGACAGGAGAGTAACCTGCGCAGATCTGTCCTGGGTGATTCAAAATGATGACCTGATAAAAAGTGAATAGAAAGAAGAGAAATCCAGATAGAGATAAAGAAAGATATCAAGACTAACAAACAATTTGACAAAGACCGTGATCCCACCTGTGCTGTAAACCCTGATGCTTCCTGAGGCGGGTCTGACTTACTGTCCCCACAAACGTTACCTCTTCTTATGTCTTTTACAGACACATTCTTCACATTGAAGCCTACGTTATCTCCTGGCAGAGCTTCAGTCAGAGACTCGTGATGCATCTCCACCGACTTCACCTCTGTAGTGATGTTGACTGGGGCAAAGGTCACCACCATACTGGGCCGCAGGATACCGGTCTCCACCCTGCCCACCGGCACAGTCCCTATACCTGAAGAGAAAGACATGGCCTCTCTGAATAACCATGTTCTGCACACATAGTGATGTAGCAAAGCTTCCTGAACTCAAAATACAACTGCAAGCTGATCTTAGAATGACATCATCCTATAAAATGTGTGTGTTAATCCCACCTCCAATCTTGTAGACGTCTTGTAGGGGCAGACGTAAGGCTTTGTCAGTGGGCCGTGTTGGAGGCATGATGGTATCGAGAGCTTCCAATAGAGTCACGCCACTGGCATGCTGCTCCTTCCTGTCCAGCTTCCAGCTTTTAAACCATGGCATCTGCACAGCACAAATTAGATGATTTTATTAATCAAATCACTAGCATTCTGCCAGCAGTTTAATTGGAAACTGAAAGCCCGTATGAGGTCACTGCTGAAAACGAACATACACATGCCAAGGAGACTTACATTAGAAGATGGTTCTAGCATGTTGTCGCCATGCCACCCTGAAATTGGGACGAAGGGCACCGAGGCGGGGCTATAACCGATCTTTTTGATGTAGGCGCTCACTTCTTTAACGATCTCATCATAGCGTTTCTCACTGTACGGTGGCTCTGTGGAGTCCATTTTGTTGACGGCTACAATCAGCTGCTTGACGCCCAGCGTGTAGGCCAGTAGGGCGTGTTCCCTCGTTTGCCCATTTTTAGAGATGCCCGCCTCAAATTCACCCACTCCAGCTGCCACAATTAGAACAGCACAATCCGCCTGGAGGAGAGAGCCACATTGTTTCAAGATACACATATTAATGTTCTGCATGGGTCACTCAATCCACAGGAAGTTAGGGAGCTTCTAACCCAGCATCGATATGCCACTTATTCTTGTAAAATACCTGAGATGTCCCAGTGATCATGTTCTTGATGAAGTCTCTGTGTCCTGGAGCATCGATTATAGTTATGTAGTACTTGGTGGTCTCAAACTTCCAGAGTGAGATGTCTATGGTAATCCCTCTCTCCCTCTCGGCCTTCAGCTTGTCCAGAACCCAGGCATACTTAAAGGAACCTTTTCCCATCTGCCAAAACAAAAGTATGTGAGCATACAGGGGGTAAATGCCTTCACTGAGGTGTGAAGTTGTGTGTACACACAAAAGCAATTGTATTATTAGATTATGACAGTACATATGTTATCAGAGCAAAAACTTACATCTACTGTATATTGAAATAAATTCTCAAACATTGATATTATGCTAGGAATGTATAGTGTTGTTCCAGTGGGAGAATTCAGTGGCAAATGTGTAAACTGTAAAAAATAAAAACTTGTCAACCCTACCTTCATATTAGGAATATTTTCTCTAATCTCTTTAAAACAAGTAATCAAGTAAAATTTACTATGGAAGGTTTTAATAATTTAAGGGATGCACTATGCCTCAACACTGAATTAACCCACTTTCCCCAGCTGACTGTCCTTGTAATACAAGTTTCACAAGTGGAAAGTTGTAGGTTCATATCCCACAAGGGTCCATACACTATGCCTCAACATTGTTCCTTTGAGTTAAATCACTTGCCCCCAGCTGACTGTCTTTCTAATAATTATCTTACCAAGTTTCACAAATGGAAAGTTATAGGTTCATATCCCACAGGGGTCCATACACTATGTCTCAGCTTTGTGACACTGAGTTTAATCACTTGCCCCCAGCTTACTGTCTTTGTAATAAGTCTCTTAAAAGTTTGCACAGAAGGAAGGTAATGGGTTCTTATCCCATAGGGATCCACAAACTATGCCTCAACATTGTCCCATTGAGTTAAACCACTATCCCCGGCTGACTGAGCTTATAATAAGTCTTATTTCAAATTTCACAACTGGAATGTTATAGGTTCAAGTCCTAGAAGTGTCCGTATCTTGTGCCCTTGAGTAAGGCAGTTGCTCTAGACAACTCTCACTCTTATGAACTGCAGTTTTCACAGGGATGAGCAACTGTGGTCCTGGAGCACCATTGTCCTGAAGAGTTTAGTTTCACTCCTACTCAAACACACCTGCTTTTCATTTTCAAGCAATCCACAAGACAAAAAGGAACAAATTTCAGGTTTGTTCGATTAGGATTGGAAACTATGCAGGACAATGGCTGTCAAGGACTGGAGTTACCCATCTTTGTTGTTGGTAAAAACCCCGGCTAAGGCCGATAATGTTCAGTCAAGCTTATCAATGTACCTAATATTTAGGAAACCTAAAACACAAATTCAACAGGCTTCGCTGTACAGTTTTACTACCCTACATTTTGCTACTTGAAGAACAAGTCACCCTCAAAGACCCACTGGGATTGCACCCATTTGCTCAGGTTTCATTCTCGCAGTCTAATGTGCATCAGAAAGAGAGAAGTGCAGGGCCTGACTAATGGTTCTGCCTGCTCAAGAAATCCATTTACCTTTTTCTTTCATCTCCAATGGCGTCTTCCAAAGAGTAAATGTCTCAATGTAATTACACATCATTTCTCCCTCTGCTCTCGAGTGCACGAGAGGAGAGGAAGGCATAGTGTGATTCATGATGAGATTCTTACATAATTACCCTACACAATAAGTGGGATGGAGTTACCGATAATTTAGCACAGACCACAATTCTCATAACGCATTTGGGATTTGGCTATGCCAGTGAGGTCACTTAAATTTAAATGGAAGGTTCAACTGAACTGCTTTTTCTTTTGATCAATGTTTATTACTTTACCAACTTAAAATTATTCAGTATCTGGCTTCTAACTTAGCCATTTCAATCCACTTGAACACCAAATTGTTTGAGATCCCGTTTGCCTACCTCAGCAGCCTCTTTTTCAAACTTCTCGATGGTTCTTTTATCAATTCCTCCACATTTATAGATGAGATGCCCAGTGGTGGTGGATTTCCCAGAATCAACATGGCCGATGACCACAATGTTGATATGGATCTTCTCTTTCCCCATGATGGTACAGGACAGGAGGAAAGGATGGGAACAGATGGAGCTCTCTTCTGTCTACACACGTCGCAGACAAAGAACATTTGTACACATAGACAACATTTCTTTATTTGAGCTCTATTTGTTATTTTCAAAACTCATTCCTTACAAGTTTACGTACCCCTTGCAGAAACATACCCTTTTTTTAGTAGGTACTACCCTGAAGACATTACATAATATAATATTTGAATATATTAAACAAAATTACACAAATCAAAAATGGACATACCCTCGGCTTTCAAGACATATATTGCCTCTCTGAGCATGTTATTATTTTAACCATAAGTCAAATGAGTCCATCAGTTGATTGTTAAAATCATACCAAAATATACAAAGAACTTACAATACCTGGAGGCTTTTTGTCAAAAACAATGGGTAGCTTCACTGCGCGGGACAAACCAGAGACTCATGCGCAACAATCACAAAAGCCTACGGACAGTATTTGATGCAGGAGGAAACAACACATCAAATTAAGATGCAACTTTTGAACGGGATGTGTAAATTCTGCTATTAATTTGTCAACATATTAAAACAAGAAAATAGTTTGTTGAATAGCTTCATCAAGGCAGTACTTCATAAAAACACAGAAAAGAAAAAAGCTGAGTATAGTTAAAGTCTAGCAGAATTCGGATGATTGTGGCCTCTTACCTGCAGCTGACAGGCGGACCCTGTTCTCCCCTCAGCAAACAGACACACTGTGCTCCTGCAAAGGTGGCGGCACAGTCCAAGTCTGTGTGCGTAATGAACTCACCCCACTTTGATACAGCAATGCGGCACTCAAAGTGGGGGGAGGCTGGTGCTGAGGGACTGCAGTGAGACAGCTGCAACAGCAGCAGAAACGAGCCGAGAGGAAAAGTACGAGAGATGGAGGAGGAACACACTGGAATAGAGCAGCATTCAGTGACTCAGCATCTTATCCTCAATTAACTCCGGCTGGATGAGAATCGGATTGGCTCCCTGGGTCGGTCTGAAATATGACACCTACAAATTCCTAGTATACATGTAGTATTATTAATGTTTATTACCAGATTATTCTAGATGTAAATATTTCTGTCTTCGGTTAGAATTTAAGTACATCAGAAATTGTACATTTAACATAGGAGTCTGATGTGTGTGTGCGTGTATATATTTATTTGTATATTTTTAGTTCAAAATAATTTATTTGAAATGGAAATCTTCTGTAACATAACAGTAAACATCCAACTGAACCCAGTCTTTTGAACAGCTGTGCAAGTATCATCTGATGAAGAGTAAAAAAGTGCAAGTGTTCTTCGAAGCACTGCTAGATATTTGGTTTCTAAGATTCTCCTGTGTCGTCATAGGAAGTTAAACCATTTTAAATTCCTTCTTGAATAATGTCTGTCTACCAGAATAGATCAAAGAGAGACCAGCATATTAAATATTGTTCATTGTCAGATTAGGAATTAAGAAGTCATCAGACCAACATGGTTCACTATTATTTTTTTAATCAGGGACATACTCCTGATGTGTTTAACACACATTCGGTCAAATATTTCAATCAAACATGACTCAGAAACAGTGCAAATGTCAATCACTATTTCCTAAGCATCAGATCATTGACTGTCTAATTGGCTAATAGAACCAAGTTATTTCATACAGTTAATAACACATCTAGCTCCGCTTATTTACAGTGTAAGTTCTAATAAAATCACACAACAAACTAGTCGATTCTCTGGTCCGTCTCAAGAACGTCTGCTCTGACGAAAATAAAATAAAGCTACCACTTAAAATTCCCACAAATCTTTTTTAAAAACTTGCTGTTTTGAGTCCAAACTCGGCAGAGGAAAGCTTATTTGTTTATCATACTTTCCCCATCAGTCTAGTCATATCCTACACAACCACCAAAGACTTTGCTTTGTCTATATTTGCTCCATCTGTCAGTGAAGAGCTCAGAACGCCTCTCGCAGTGAACCTCTGGACTGCAGATAACGCAGACGAACATCATGTCATTTCACTTGCACATTGGCTCTAGCACGACCAATATTAGCTACACCTTTCTTTTCAGTTCTTTTCAAATGTCTGATGTCCCAAGTCATCCTGCTGCAAGCTGTGGCTACGTCCTGCGGCGCTTGGCTCCTCCGGGGCTGGAGGGGTTGCTGGAGTTCATCACCTTCTCCACGGCTCGACTCCTCTTCCTCTTCTCCCCGGATGATTCTTTCGACCCGCTGCCCATCTCACCTGAGCCCCCCCTCTCCGCCCGCTCTCTCTCTTTCTCGCGCCCGTTGCCCGACCTCTCCGACATCTTCACCGAGGAATTGCTGCCTGACGAAGGGAAAAGGGAGGGAGGAAATAGGGAAAAAAGGGTGGGATATGGGAACACAAAGAGCAAACCATATTAAAACCAATTTTAGAGGAAATAAAAACTTATTTCCACCTAAATTAACTATTTGTATCATAATAAAAAGTGGTGTGTAATTTCCGCACTAAATGAAGCCTGCCATTGGCATTAGCAATTGTCAAAGTTGGAAGTGGTGGAAGGACCTGTTCGTCCAAACAGTGATAGATAGAGAAGAAAATTGATCTGAAATTTTTGCAGTTTGTTTTGATGATGCTAGGGTCACAAAAACTACACACCTCACCTTTAAAGGGTTAGTTCACCCAAAAAGTTATGTCATTTATGACTCACCCTCATGTCTTTCCAAACCCATAAGACCTCCGTTTATCTTCGGAACACAGTTTAAGATATTTTAGATTTAGTCCGAGAGCTCTCAGTCCGTCCATTGAAGCTGTGTGTACGGTATACTGTCCATGTCCAGAAAGGTAAGAAAAACATCATCAAAGTAGTCCATGTGACATCAGAGGGTCAGTTAGAGTTTTGTTGAAGCATCAAAAACACATTTTGGTCCAAAAATAACAAAAACTACGACTTTATTCACCATTGTCTTCTCTTCCATGTCTGTTGTGAGAGAGAGTTCAAAACAAAGCGTGTTGTGATATCCGGTTCGCGAACGAATCATTCGATGTAACTGGATCTTCTTGAACCAGTTCACCAAATCAAACTGAGTAGTTTGAAATGGTTTGCGTTAGGGCTGCACGATGTGTCATTTAAGCATTGATATCGCGATGTATGAATCCACGATGTGCGATGTAGGCTGTCGTAGTTGATCTGTTATTCATTAACTGTACGGGCCAGCTGCTCCCCGGCCCTTGACGAATGTGATTCGCAGATTAATTGCAAACCTTAACCATCATAGAGTGAAAGTTTATCATTGACAGGACTGAAAAACACATGCAAGTTTAATAGGGCAGAGAGAGAGAGATCACGAGAGAGAGCGCGCGCGAGAGAGTCAGAGACAGACAGCGCGCGAGAGAGACGGAGACGGAGAGCGCGCGAGAGAGAGACAGAGCGAGCCATCTTCAAACAACACGAGCGCTGTCTTGCTCTCTCTCCCTCGCGCATATTAATCAATTGACACAATGGTGTCGATGTTTAAATCATTTAAAATGAGAATGTAAGTGTGCTCACCCCATTTTTGTTTGTAAGAAAAAATATCGCAATATATCGCAGAAAAATAAAATATCGCAATGTCATTTTTTCCCAATATCGTGCAGCCCTAGTTTGCGTATCTAATATGCATTAATCCACAAATGACTTAAGCTGTTAACTTTTTTAATGTGGCTGACACTCCCTCTGAGTTCAAACAAACCAATATTCTCTGTGAAGAGAGAACTGAAGATGAACACCGAACCGAGCCAGATAATGAACGAAAGATTGACTCGTTCTCGAGTCAAGAACCGGTTGCATCGGTTTTCAGATCACCAGTAGTTCTTTCGGACAGTTCAATTCAATAAACCGGTTGAAGAAAACGGTTCACTGGTTCTTTTGCGCTCAACGTAATGGCGTCATTTGCGATGATTGCCCTCGATTCAAGCCTTCGGTTTACCCGCGCTCATAACACTAGCACAGAATCAGACATGAATCACACATGCTTAGTATCATCAGCTCCTCGGTTCTCGAATAGGACGCATCTGACAGAAACGGTTCTTGACTCGAGAACGAGTCAATCTTTCGTTCGTTCTTTTGTTCTTGCTGGGCTCGGTGTTTATCTTCAGTTCTCTCTTCACAGCAGTTCAGTCAGTGTACTGTTTGAGTACATGAATTACTCCAGGATATTGGTTTGTTTGAACTCAGAGGGAATGTCAGCCACTTTAAAAAAAGTTACAGCTTAAGTAATTTGTGGATTAATGCGTATTGGAAACGCGAACCGTTACAAATGATTCAGTTCGATTTGGTGAACTGGTTCAAAAAGATCCTGTTACATCGAATGATTCGTTCGCGAACCAGATATCACAAATCTGCAGTGAACCCGCTCAAAACAGACACGGTAGAGAAGACAATGCTGAATAAAGTCGTCGTTTTTGCTATTTTTGGACAAAAATGTATTTTCGATGCTTCAAAAAATTCTAACTGACCCTCTGATGTCACATGGACTACTTTGATGATGTTTTTCTTACCTTTCTGGACATGGACTGTATACCGTATATAGGTTTTCAATGGAGGGACAGAAAGCTCTCGGACTAAATCTAAAATATCTTAAACTGTGTTCTGAAGATGAACAGAGGTCTTATGGGTTTGGAAAGACATGAGGGTGAGTCATAAATGACAACTTTTTGGGTTAAATAACCCTTTAAATGCATGTCTATAAAATGTCTATAAAGTTTTTCTAAAACGAATCCTCTTAATTGGTGCTGAGAGAAAAAAAACACATTTACATAATCAGCTTTACATAACATGTTTTGACAGCATAATTTGCCTTCTTAATAATTCAACTACTACTTCTAAAGCAAGTGAAACTCAAGCGCCAGTAACGTGCTGACTTCCAAAAAATACCATAAAAAATATAAATAAAATACCCACATCCCCCAAAGGTTTCTGCTCTATTAATGACAAAGCTGCTTGTTTTTCCAACTTTTTTTAATTAACAGAATATGGGAATACAGTAAATGTATGATTAATACAATATATTAAGCTTATTTATTCAGATTATATATAAATATCAATTGAAAAAAAAGAAAGGGCCCTTATGACTGGTTTTGTGGTTCAGGGACAAATATATATGCAATTTATGCATAAATGCATTTTCTTCAGTGAAAACACTAGGTATTGAGGAAAAATAAAAAGAAATACGTTTTTATTGTAATATTTTAATTTCGCTATTTTAAGAATTATTTATTAATTGAAATTTATTGACCCATTCAGAGCAGACCCTTCAAATTATTCGCCCCTGGATGATCAAGAAATAATCTCTGGTACTAATAGAGCAGTGATCCTCAAATCTGGCTCGCGAGATCCACTTTCCTGCGAAGTTTAGCTCTAACCCTAATCAAACGCGCATGAGTTTGCTAATCAGTGTCTACAGGATCATTAGAAAATCACAGGCAGGTGTGTTTAATTAGAGTCGGAGCTAAACTCTGCAGGAAACTGGATCTCGCAAGCCAGATTTGAGGATCACTTTAATAGAGTATTATTTATTTTCACCATTTTCCACATTAATAAAGTCACTTAAAAACTTCTTACATTTTCATAAATGTGCTTATGAGCAATTGAAAGCTCACTTTTGTCTAAGGTGAGCTCATTTTATTGAATGAACACTGTGCTACGTCCAAACTGATTGCACTATTTTATATATAAATCATCTTTTAGAATTTGTAACTGTTTTAAATTAATTTTAAATCAGTTTACATGTTTTAAATTGCTTGTTTTATTGTTGTGATTATTTCTTTATGATTATTTTACTTAATTTTATGTAAAGCACTTTGAATTACCATTGTGTGTGAAATGTGCTATATAAATAAACTTGCCCTGCCTAACACAAATAGCTAAGTCATACACATAACAACTACTAAAATATAAGAGTTTCAAGGGATAGTTCACCTAAAAATGAAAAATATGTCATCATTTACTCAACTTCATGTCATTCCATACATGTATGAGTTTCTTTCTTATGATAAAGACAGAATATATTTTTTGAAGAAAGCTGGTAATCAAACAGTTGATGGTCCCTATTGACTTCCATAGTATTTCTTTCCCTTATATTGAAGTCAATTGGGACCAACAGCTGTTTAATTCTTTAAAATATATTTTGTGTTCAACATAAGAAAGAAACTCATACCGGTTTGAAAGGACACAAGCGTGAGTAAATGAAGACAGCGTTTTCATTTTTGGGTTAACCATTCCTTTAATCCTTCGTTCACAAGTATTTCACCAAATAATCCAAAATCTATTCATTAAGTTGCTTCAAGTAGCAGGTACTATATACTGGCGTTCTGATCCAAACCCTACATTTTAGACGAATATTAAGACAGCATTGTGGAACAGGAATCACCTAATGCGCTGCAATGTGCGGTGCAAAATACTAGACAGTGAGATGGTAATGGTTTTAATTTCCGTTCTTTATTTTAACCTATATTTGTGTACCCTGTATATTGTTGTGTTTACACCTTGTTATAGTTACTGCAGTTCTGCTCAGAGCTGTTCACATCCTCTGAATCTTGGCAACACCATTAATGGCTAAATTAATCTGGATAATTTGCGTCACCAATAGACAAGACCACAATATCTTATTACTAGTTGCGTGCTTGTGTATGATGTTGAGCAAATTTGAGCTCTGAGAAAAACAAATTCGCTTTTACAAGCCATTAAGGACATGGATTTTATCAAGTCATACACTCGTAATTATGATAATTCTGAAATAATGCGAAAACACCATGTGCTTATTAGCTTATTGTATTGTTAGCAACATGCTAACACAACATTCTACTCAAAAATAAGTTTTGAATGCATTGGTGCTACTGGTTTTCTAAAACAAATCTGAAATGAAAGCTGCAGGAATGTGCTGACATTTAATCGATTCAAGAAAATAAACTTTTGACATGCAAAATATCTAATAATTATGATCATTCTGACTGACTGAAGACAGCTTATGCTTATTGGCATGCAGTGTTACCATACAAACACAACACTGACTCTACTGAGGTTTTGAGTGTGCTTTGTTTGTGCTGTCTGCACAGAGTTCAAAATCTGTCATTTATAAAGTTGATATGCCATGTAGGCAATAAGTATGGGGCAAAACACAAGGTTTTGGAACATAACTTGTATCTTTGATGGTTTACTTAAATTAAAGGCTGAACCAGAGTATATTATTTCTTCAACCTGTGAACTTGCAAGGGATCTCATTATCATATAAAGCTGCTGCTGCTGTTCAACAAACCCTCAACGTGCCATGCTTCACACACACAAAGAATAATAACAGCTGGGGTGCAGAGAACACACAAAAAAAGACAAAAGAGAAAGAAGGACAGCGAGAGAAAGCCGGAGAGAAAGACGCACATGGTCAGAGGTCTCTGAAGGCTGTCTACAGAGGCCTCTGGTAATGAGCTGGTCTGTACTGAGCTCAAGCTGGAGCTTTGGAACAGAGCGAAACGTTTTCTTCTGTCCATACCTCGCAAAATCCTGGCGAGCCATACTGGGACCCAGACCTTTGAAAATGAGACACAAATGACCAGTGTGAGCCACGCTGAGCTTCACGCCAACGGGAGAACGATCCAGAACAAAAAAAGTGAAGTAATGACGCAGGTTTTAATAGACGCTTTCGTCAAAAAGAAAACGAGAGAGGGGGAAAGGAAAAAGAAGGGGTGAGTAGATGAGATAAATAAAAAGAGTGGAGGAGAAGAGAACCTTCTTCGTGGGTTGCAGGTGGGTCACTCTCTTCTTTGAACTCCTCCTTCACTTCGTCTTCAGATCCCACTTTACCTGCGCAAAGACAAAAATTGCTTTTAAGTACATCAGTCAAATCAAACGGATCAGCAGTAAATCACAAGATTACGAGCGGCTCACCTTCCTTGACTTCCTGTATGATCTCTTCAGGCAGCACAAAGCTCTTCTCCGAGTTTGGAAACGGGAGTATTTCTGATTCGTGCTGCAGCAATAAAAAGTAATTTACTGATTAGATTTCAGAAATATTGTAGAATCCGCTTTATTTATCCCTGTTGGAAATAACAGCAATAAAAGATGAGTAGTCAGCTCATAATTTGTGATAATAATTAACTTTATAATATACCAATGATAACTTCTGATTATAAATGTAATCCCTCAAAATATTTCAAAAGTAGAACATTTATAATAAATGCTTCGGAAACTACAGTTAACAATTAATTGTCCTGACATATATTGGTATAATACCATATATTGATAGTACCATCATGAGAAATTATGCAATATTTCCATTTTAAATACCAAATTTTCAATTAAGAGTTTTGAATCCCACATATAATACATTACATTATTGTGACGAACAATGCATGCAGTGAATGCATATCCTAAAACAAATCTTCTCATCCCGAGTAAGCACGAGTTGAGTGGTCTTACCAGCGCCTGCATGTCGTACATGGTGCTCAGGTGATCCCAGATGACTTTAGAGGACACCTGCCTGCCGATGTTCTGACTGAACTTATCACGAATACAGATCATGTGGAAATGACGATTCACTCCTGAAAATATGAGACAGTTTCACAGAGACACGCTCCTTACAGCACAGAAAACACCTTTGTGTTGTTGTAAATTAGCATAGCCGTGATGCTATCATAGCAGCCGCGCTAATGTTTGCTAACGTCAACACACATTCAATGCTAACTCCATCCATAAACACAACACTAGTGCTCATAAAAACACAAATATGCAAAGATAGTCTACAATATATCTCAAAATGGTAACAAAGCCGTGCATGCAATCACTATATTCGATTTCCTTTCAACAAATAGCGACTGAACTCGATAAAGCCCAATAAAGAATCACTGAAAACCTTTAAATTAACTCTAAAACGCTTCATCAGTATTTTAAAATATGATTGGTATGATTAAATATTTGTATTATTAATTGATTTGAGATACTTCAAAGGTTAAAAGGAGCATGTGGTCTTATTTATGATGTTATTCGCTATTGTTTCACGTGTGGAGTTCAGGGCCTTGCTATTCATAAATCATTTTCACATAAATGAATTAATCTTACCGACGGGTTTATGACCCAGCATTGCGTGAAAAAGACACACTTCTACTTCTTGACTCCATACGATCGAGTCCTCGGCTGTGCAGATGCCGGTTTCTGCTTGTTTGTCGTCGGATGGCACAGTCTCTGCTTCCCCCATGTTTCTGCTGCTGAGACACATTTACACACGCTTCGACACAACGATCACAGATACATAACAGACCCTCAGATTGCTTTAGATTTATTGTGCAGTTTCATCAAGTGTTTACCTATTTGCAGAAAAAAAAACTTTATATTTATCATAATTTCAAGTTTTGCTTTTTTAATTTCTTTAGAATAGTTACGTTCTTACGTAATTCTTTACGATAGAATTGTTTACAGGGGTTTGTTATTAATCGTATTTATTATAAGAAATGTATATAAGTTTGTTTATATTGTCAGATTTTCAAGGTTTGCACTTTTATTTATTATTTAAATGTTTACATCAGAATTGCACTTTTTTGCTTACAGGGGATTGTTAATAATAGTCTCTTAATTCACATTCATTAATGCAATGTATATTATTGTTTAGATTATATTACAGTTATCATAATTTCAAGGTTTGCATTATTTATTTACCCTATACTTGTTTGTTAGAATGGCCCTCTTTTACTTGAAGGATTTGTTAATAACACATTTAATATATTATTGTTTATATAACCATAATTCTAAGCTTTTTTTTTTTTTTACACATCTACTTAGAACATTTCTATTTGCAAGGATTAGTTTTCTTTGTGTATTGTTTCACACTAATTTAAAGCTATTTAAATTCTTGTTTATTTCATAATTTCAAGGTGTGCCCTTTTATTTAATATGAATTTTTTAATTGTACAACATAATGACATTCATTTCCATACAGGGGTTTGTAATTAATGTAATTTTCTGTGCAAATTTGTTTATCAATGGATTGGACATGTACCTTTACAGATTGTTTGAACTAAAATGTGTTGGCAGCGTATGTACACAACCACCCTATAATGATAAAAATCCACTCAGTGCTTTTTTTTTAGGCAGCGGCTATTAGCACTAAGAGTAAATAGTGATAGAGGCTATATACACTAAGTGAAAATAGCATATTTTCTTATGACAGATGCTATTTACACTATATTAAAATAGCAGGACTTTCTGCTTTTTAAACTACTTATTGCAAATAGTGGCAATTAGCTGCACCTCAGTTTTGTTGTACATTATAAAATGGTATGCAATAACTTATTTAGTATACATTTTAATTTTAATTCAAAATACTATATGGATGCCACCTTATTGGGACAACCCTCCCTACATCTACCCTAACCCTACCCAATACTTTATTTTCAATTTGTAGATAATTTTCTTCTTTTTCATTTAAAATAAATGATTTATTTCTGATGTGATGTGATTTGAAATTTGAAAAGGAAGAAAAAAGTTAGCAAGAAGGCAGATTCGAATCCGGGTCGATCGTGTCAAAATGACTATGACATAAGTTTTATCATCTGCTCCAACAGAACTGACAGCTATTGATGGTCTTGTGTAATGTTAACCATATAGTCGAATCACAGATTGGTGTGCTGAGTTACTGTGAATAGCCTCTGCCAACGATGCGGGCTGTATGCACTCACAGGACACATAGTCATACAGGTGCCACGAGGCACTGAGTCCTCAGCTTTCTGCTCCTCCAGCTGATCTCTGTTCACGTGACCTTGCTCCTTATGCCTGTTTCCTCTGCCCCTTCTAGACCGATGCAACCTGAAAATCAAACAAGACAGAAAGCATACTAATAAATGTATAACGTATGACAAACTGACAACTGCTGCTAATGATTTCTGCAGGTGATTCAGAATCATCTGACACTCAGTAATTATTAGACCGTATTGCTGAATAGATAAATAGAATAGAAAACAGAAAAAATTTTCTATTTGATAAAAAACTCTGATATATATATATATTACGACCACGGACCACAAAACCAGTCATAAAGGCTTTAATCTAAATTTTAAAAATAAAATTAAAAAAGATCCTCCAGAATTGCATTTCTAAGGTATGTAGGATGCTCTCTGCTACCTTATTGAATAATCTTTTCTCTTTATTGACATAAATGTATCTCGTTTATGACTGGAAACGAGTTATTTCCAAAATATATGTTATGCAATTATAGCTATCTGATGTGCATGCTGTAACCTGTTAGTTGTACGTTTGCTTGATACTTTAATGACATTACACTTGTCTCAACAAACAGAGACTATTTGTATCAAATAGTTATCAGTTAGCTTTCTGACTGCTCATGGCATATCATCGTGCATTAACCCGAATAAAAACACTCACTCACTTTTTACGGTCTATGATATTTACTATGCAATGCAATTTTCACATAAACCAAATCTTAGAATCTGCTTTCTTGTCCTTGTGGGGAAACTTTTATCTGGTCGTTTTTTTTTTTTTTTGTAAGAAAATACCTACTCTAATATATTTCTTATGTGAAGTAGAACATCAAATCACTATTAATAATATAAAAGATCTACTTATTTTTTGAAGAAATGTTAGATCTTTCATGTACCATGGTTGATACCGGAGCATGAAAAGCAACAAGCATAATTCACTTCATAATTGTTCAGTAATTGATGTTAGGTGCAAATGACTTTAAATTAATTAATACAATGTAAACATGGTATCACATTTCTCTGTCTACATACACTATACATACGGTTTGGGTTGTTGATCTCAATAAAAAAAAAAAAAAAAAAAAAAAAATTAGACCATAAAGAAATTAAACAAGAATAGCCAACTTCAAGGTGTTCTTCTGTGTTGTTATAATACAGATGAATCAATATGGTTGTTTTATTAAACACACTCCTCCACCAGTCTGACTGAACACATGACTAATTCTTTTAATCATCCTGCAGCAATATATCAAATAAATACCAACAATTCATTGATGGTTAGCATGTTATATTTATTAAACTGTAAACAGATGTGATAATGTATCAGAGTGTGGAGGGACAGAAGAGTGTCTGGGCTGTGCTCAGTCCGAGCTCGTCTTCCTCCAATGACTGCTTGATTAAAACACTCTCTCGGCTTACAAGTGAGGACACCTCCAGAAGATCGGAAAACGTCCTAATAAACCCAAATAAAGACAGAATCAGATCAAGTTTAATTAAAGAATGGCACAGAGGAAATATCAAGCTCTGTAAGGTGCGATTGGCTCTTATATGGAGACTGAAGCAGCCGTACCTCGTCACCTGTTGGCCGATTTCATTCGCTGTATCTTCTATCTCTCGAAGACACTGTTTTGAAGCCTCACAGTCAGTGGGGATGTCCTTTGTAAAATGTTGCAAGACACGCTCACTCCGATTCAGAGATTCAATAGCTTTGTCTGTGCAAGATAAATATTATTAATACACAGGGTTGGAATCACTATAAAATCATCAATTAAACTGACAAAACATTTTCAGACAAAGTACATCAAGTTATAAAGTAGTATAGACTAAACAAAAACTGGTTGAGCAAATCTCACCTAAAAACTGGTCCGCGTCGTCTCCAATGTCCACGTTCTTCACGGGAAGCTTGTGTCTCGTGGCATCAATAGCAGTGGCGAATGACTTGTAGTCCTCTGCAAAGGTGTTCGCTCCAGCAGCAACGGGAGCTAAAGCCTCCATCTGCATATAAGAAGAGGGACTCGAATGTGAGAGGTGTCATGGTGGAGATTGAAGAAACAGTGTTAACTGTGTGAAGATGACCTGTAAGTCCAGTAAACTGTTGAACTGTTTCTGCTTTTCCAGCAGCAGATACTGCCGCTTCTTGCGATTAACTTGAGCAGACAACTGCTGCTCTTTCTCCATCACTGCCAGAATATTCCTCTCTGCCTCCTCTCGAAATCTTCGGGTATTATGCTCAATCTAGACAGAGGAACATGAAAACCTTACCAAACATTTTAAACACAAAATATTAAAAAAAAAAAGAGCCATAAAATCGAAAGAAACATGTACAAAAATATTTTGGATTAATGTTCATAATTAGCATATCACATGCATTAGGAGCCTTTTTTTTGTTTGGTGTTGCTAGCTCTTCTTATTTCAATACAGGGGAAATATGGAAAGTATTTTTCCATTTTAATTTTATTTCATGTTTTAGTACTTTTGTTTTAGTCATTTTTATTTTTAATACACATCTGCTTAGTAGTACATTTTAGTACATCAAGTTAATTTAAAATGAGAAAATGTTGCCTTGGCAACCAGCTGAAATAAAGTATTTTACAACTTATTTTAGTTAGGTCAAATCAAACTTTATTTATAAGCACTTTAAAAAACACAGAAGTGGAGCAAAGTGCTGTATAGAAAATTAAATCTTATACAAATACAATTAAAACACATTCAGGGACCATATATAGGTCATGTATTTTTTTTTTATTTTTTAAGGTAATGAAAAGGTTTTCTTTTTATGGTTTTTACATTTTAAATTTCAATTTTATTTTTTGTTAACTATTATAACCCTGGATGTAAAATCTAATTTCTAACAGTTAAAACATTAATCTAAATCTAATATTTTTTATGATATTCGGGTAACGGTCGGTCGGGTCATTTGAAATAAAGATGCCAATTAAACCTGTAATTTATATAGTACTAGACACAATTTTGAAATACATAGGCCTACACTTTATTGGCTGAATAACTGGCGCGATTATAGAGTGATCACCTGTCCCGCTTTACCTTGTACTGTACAGCAATTTTAACCTTTGTCCCACCTCAGGGAAACTGAGCATATGTCCCACTTTTTCATTCGACCCTGCCTAATAAATACACGGATACATCCATAGGCGTACTGTTAACTTATGTCCAATAGTTCAGAGGAGAGCAATAAAACTGTTAGTCGATAGGCTGAGTCGTACGTCAATCCAACTGTTGACTAGTACACGAACACCTCCTCAACAATCTCAAATTGAAGAGCGCGGATGCTGTTCGGTCAGGTTAAGCAGCCATGGCCAGTGTGGCCACGAAAAAGAGAAGATGCACTTTTAATAGCAAATAGACTAAAACATACTCTTGGTTAAGACCTGTAGAAGCAGAGAGAGCTTTTTGCATTTTATGCAAAAGCAGTTTTTCTGTGGGACATGGAGGAGAATACAACGTGAGTGACATGGTGCATGTGAGTACCACAGAAAAAAAAACACGTCATCAAGAAACATGCAAATCAGTGAACCAAATGACCCACAGGCTGACAAAGTTTGGGCAGAAGAAGTGACGAGCATTTATCATGCTGTACATCACGCACATTCATATCACTCGACTGCAGTAACAAGTTAACCCCAGTCATTTTTCCAGATTCTGAAATAGCTAAGAACAAAGCTGTAGCAACTTTGTGTGATATTTTTGGGACAGGTAGTGTCTTAATCTTTTAGTCGGTGGGTTTAAAATATAGGCAATATATTACAAAAAGCTTGAAATGTCTACTTTTAAGTGATAATATTCATACCAATCCAATATGGGAATCCTTATATTGCACTATATCTAATTGTAGTTAAAAAGACATTTAAATAGTTTTTAATTTTTTTAGTTTTAAATTTAATTAGTGATAAAAAAAAAAAAAACTAGTAATTGAATTTATAACCTGAAAACTTAATTTTTAAACCAATTGATCTAAATCAATTATTGAGGTCTGTGGATAGATCTCGATCAACTTATTTTGATAAAATAAATTTAATGGAATATTTATGTGAGGCACATTCTAGTGACCATCTTTGATTAAATTTAAAGACAAAATGTTGCTAATTTAGAAAACAAATCATAGGTACATTTGTGAGTCCCTTTTAGTAAAATAGTTTAACTTAAGCTCAGACCTTAGCAGTGAGGAAAGCCAAAATAAACGTCTCCATCGCCATGTCCCTTTCCTCATTATCAGGGTCCACTGTGTTTGGATGCGCAACTTTATCTGTAAAATATAACCAACATATTAAGCAAACAGGTTTGATGGGGAAAAAAAATTAATAAAAAATAATAATAATATATATCATTTTATTCGTCTAAACTTTACCACACCATTAATGACAGAGACATCAAAATCTGGACGAATGCAGTGACCATCCAAAACAGTGGACTGGAAGACATTTCCTCCCACATTTGAGGACTCCAGGATGCTGGCGACCACTGTGGGAAAACATTACATGCTCAAAATCACAGTCACCAATGATCCTGTAAGGAACATCAGCTTCTCTAATAAAACAAAGCTTTCGACAACCTTGATCCAACAAATGCAAATGTGAATATATTTAATATGACATCGAGTGAAACACTCACAGGCTGAGTCATTGTCTGCCAGACAGCTCATTGTACGTCTCGACAGTATGCCTTCCTTTGGCTTTCGTGGGTAGCTTACTCTGGGAGAGGACGGCCTGGATGGCCTCAGCATTGACTGCTGCTGTACACTGCCCTACAGAACACACCAGCCCTCATATTAATATAAACTAGACCCAGCAGCACGGATGCCGAAGAATAACATTACTCGGAGACATAACACTCAGTTTCTTCCCATTATTTTGCAGTCTGTTACCTTTGCAGGAGCCTTTGTTTCAGTTTGCATGTATCTAGGCTTCACAATCGTGCCCGACGCTAAAAATCAATAAGATCAGATGAAGTTGTCAGGATAACATCAAGGAGTTATGACAATGAATGAATGAATGGTGCGTGCGCTTACCTTTGGTTTTCCTCCTGGCACCACTGTTATTCCCACTGCTGGCTTCATTTTCAGCTGATAAACTAAAATAAGAAAGACTGTCTGAACATCTGCATACATGAACCGGATCAAGAGTCAATTCATTCAGTGAAGAACGAGTTAATGACACCCAGATACTGTTTTTTGATGTCTAAATGACTCATTGAGTTTAATTAAATTTTCGATACAGACAGTTAACGTTAATGACTTTTAGTTGTTATAAGACCAAATGATTCAATAGCAGTAATAGCGACAACTTACCACACCATTTTCTACATAAATTACTAAATTACTTAATTCATAACAATTCAAAGAAAACCGTGTAAAAGCGTGTGCCAGACTGATGTTATTGATGTTGCATTATTCAAGCAACAAGTAGCATTACGATGACCTTAATAATAAAAAACTGAAGACTTGAACTTGACCGTAAATGTGAAATCTTACTTTTTTGAGTCACTTGAAGCGGTTTTCTCTACTTTCCGTGTATTTAACTGTTTTTTGGATGCCATTACGATACAGAAACCAACGCGAGGACTGTTGTGATGTTTTTTTTTCCGACGCGCGGTTTATTGATGTACTTCTTCGTCTGTGTTTGGTTTGAAGCGCGCACACGAGCTGCGTTCAGCGCCACCTGTCACACTGGAGGGCAACTCAAACGAAACCTGACAATATTTTCACAATTTTCCTGTAAATTGCAAAATGATGCAAGTTTTTTTTTTTTTTCATTTTAATGAATTACTAATAGGGAGAGTAACTGAATTTCTGTGACAAATACATTTTTATAATAAAAGCCGTATTTAATGTAATAAAGTTGTAGCTTTAATACATAAATAGAATCATATATTCAAATGCTCTTAGTAAAATGTTAATTGTCACATGTATGACAGATAAATTATATAAAAAAAAGTTTTACTGAAACAATTCGTTTAAAACGATTTGCATGTCACGATAAACTAAATATCAAGAGTTTAAATTTAAAAGCAAAAACAAAAACAAAAAATGCACAGAATTATATATAAATATATTAAGTATATTTTAAGAATGTATTTAAAATGTTTTCTCCTGTCAGTCAGTTGTCCGCCCACTTCTAAGTAACTAATGGTCAGAGATAAACGTCCCGTCCTCGATAATACCGCGCCGTCTCTTTATTTACACATGAAAATGATATAACCAGCAGCATGAAGAGCTGATCGTGTGTAGTTTAGAGGACTGTAACTCGGGTAAGTGCACATATCCCTAAGTTTCATTGTGTTTGTTCGTCCCTTTGGAGTTGAAATGTTAGGATTAGCAAGAGTTAGCAAGAAAAGTTAGGTGAGTTCAGCTCAAACTCTGCGTCTGACATCTTTTAGTGCTGCTCACCAGATATTCGATGGAGTTAAGATATTAATTTATTTAATTATCGTCTTATGTCTTTTGATTTGCGAAAGCGCTGCTAGTTCAGCGCAATGTTGTTATTATTAGCACGTAGCAAGCTAGGACGCTCCCACTTCTTTGGGTGTTTTCAAACGTGTCTCCATGTGCAAATAATGAATGGAGATGAATATAGTTTGGTTATGGGAATTATTGTGACGACTTCAGATAGAAACCTGAAATGTGATTTATATTCAATGTTTATGAAACTTTCCGTGCCATGTGAAGAAACTTCTGTAACGATAAATACTTGTCAAGGCATCTGCTTTCACTCGGATTTCTTCCATGGAAACTACAGCAGTCCAATGCTGTTGTGAGGATCTTCTCACCAAACCCCTCAATAAATAATAAATATATATATGTGACAGATCAGTTTCCCTGCTCTCTCGTTTCACAGCTCGATGAAAGTTCACGAGAGGTTTGAGGTTTCAGTGTTTCCATCCTGGCTCAGTCTGCAGGCTTGTTTGATAGCTAGTCAGTAGTTTTACAGGATCTGTCATAATTAATGCCATGATCTGAACTCATATTGATGTATTCAGGAATGTTTCTCAGGGTGGTGTTGGGATCATGTGTTGTTTGTGCTCTTCAGGGTTGGAGGAGAGCTGGGATGGCCTCTAAACTGTTCGACAGACTTCGCCGTACGCTGTTTAAAGAAGGGGAGCTTCCTCTGGAGACGGACGGACACGGAGCAGATGACTTCCCGGAGAGCTCTGAGCTGGAGGACGATACAGACTGTGTGTCAGCACGACTCCGAGGAACCCTGTGCTTCGAGGGTGAAGGGGTCCTGGACTCTGAGGATGCAGGAGACGCGTCGGGGCCAGACAGCGACTCTGACTTCTTTGGAGAGTCCATAGATAATGCATTTAGCAGCACAGGTAGTCATCCACAACACCTGTTTGATGTCACTTACTCACTCTTGTGTTGTTCCAGATCTTACAGTATTGTTCAAAAGTTTGGGATTAGTCATTTATGCTTTCCAAGACTACATTTATTTGTTTAAAATACAGTAAGAACATTCATTAAAGTTGTGAAATTATTGCAATTTTTAAAAACTGTTTTTTTTTTAATGTTAATATATTTTAAAGAGTAATTTATTTCTGTGATCAAAGCTGAATTTTCAGCATTTATTTAAAATACAAATCATCTGTAACATCTTTATTGTCACTTTTGATCAGTTTAATGCTTCCCTGCTGAATAAAACAATATATTTTTATTTAATCTCACTGACCCCAAACTTTTAGTTTTACAGTAGTGTCTGCTATTATTATCGTGCCAAGAAAAATAAACAAAAAAAAACTGCCCATTTGACTTATAAAGCTTATAACAAATGTTCTGATTTCATATGATTTGATCAAATTTGGGTCAGACTCCTCTGAAAATCATCTTAGCACTTGCAGTTCTCGAATCACTTTCTCCATTCTGTGGATTCAAACTGACGTGTCACCAAACAAACTGGAAGGCAGTGGTTTCTGTGTTGATGGTGTAAAATCTGTCAGCTGAGGTCATTATGAACTGCCATTGTATGGAAAAGAGCTTGTGTGGAAAACAAATCCTTCTTTTAAAACAGCATGTTATTGTAACGAGCTCTTCCTTTAAGCTTGAACACATTTGAAATGGTTCTTGTGAATTTACAATAATCTATTTGTAGGCAGATTTCGCTTCTTCTTTTTTAGTTCACTTTTAGTTCACTCTGATGCTTCGCAGTTGCAGTTAATCTTGTCTTTTGGTTTATAGATACCAGCCCAATAGGTCCTTCCCCAAAAACCTCAAACATGATCACCAGACAACTACAAGAAAACTGGCGGAGCTCAAGAACTCGTTGCATTCCTGAAAAACTTATCTTTGAGGTGACTGACGCCAGTGTTGTGCATGAGACAAATTCCAAGTATGTGGTAAGTACACTAACCCCAACTGTGAACCATTTGAGTCCAGTTTCGAGAACCATTTTTCAGTCTGTTTTTTTATGCCAACATTAATCACCAAGCATTTTAAATTAGGGAAAAAGACAAATAAGACAGTTCACACCAAATAAAAGGAAAATACTTGTGGTTTAAAACACATGCCAGTTCTTAGAACAAATTATTTGCACATTTGCACATACACAGGGAGATAGGGGAGTGCAGACACTCGTGTGTGTTTGGGATGGGGGAGAATAAAATGATTCACGGGACTCAATTAAAATAGAAATATCTGAACATAAAATATCTAAAACAAATAAATTGTTATTCATCTATTGCACAAAAGCAACATGACCTAATAAAATATAAATGATTAGTAGGTGCAAGTGTATGTAGAGTTTCTAATGCTATAACGCGCGTTTGCTGCATTGAACAATGTTGAATTCTGGAATGCAGTGGCCAGTCAGGAGTGCATTGCTGAAATGTGCATGCTCACGAATCCACTCATTATAACACACAAATTTATAGATTTTATGAAAGATTTATCATGCATATATTCATTGTGTTATAACGGAGCTTTGTGAGATCATGGTGAACTGAGATTCCATCTTTTTTGAGATTAAAAGCAGCACTATTTGCTTGCATTCTGCCAATCCATGCACGCGGCAGCCGCTTGCTTTAGTTAAAAATAACAGTGTTCTGTGAATGTTGATGCTTTAATAACAAATATTTACCAGGAGCATTTATGCTGGGATTTCATGTAAATTTAATGGGTGTAGCCACAGAAAAAAGTAGCGTAACTAGTAATGTAACTAATTACTTTTGAAATAAACAGAACAGTAATGCAATTACTTTTAAAGGAGTAATCAGTAATTGAATTTTCAGAGTAACTTGCTGGTCCGTGTACTTGGTGGCCAACGGATTTTCCTTTTGAAAATAGAAAACAAAAATCGGGATTCGAACAATCACTCGTTTTTATTTTATTTAATATTGAAAGTATAATTTTTTTCCCCCCAAGAAATGAAAAACAAGAATTTTGCTTAATTTTCATTTTTCATTCAGGCATGAAAAATTGTATAAACAGCTTGAATATTTGATTATTTTATTATATAATTAAATGCCCCTTTCTGCTGATTGGTCAGTTGAAGATCAAACCCAGAGCCATCCATTCTTCTGCAATTCTGCACGGCAGAGTAATAGTCCTCTGTAGACAGATTCTTAATGCGTTTATTGCAGCTACATTTAATCTTTTTCTCATCAAACAACCAGACAAATAAATGGCTGGACGCAACTCGTACCGAGGCAGAGTTTAGACAGCGCTTTCTTCTGTGAAGACCAGTGGATCTCAAAGTGCCGGAGAGTCTGAAAAAACAATTGCTATACCTTACCATATTTTCCAGACTGTAAAGTCACGTTTTTGATACTTGCTGTGATTTATTCCAAATCGATTTATATGATGCATTTAATGTCAAATAATCTAAATGCAAATTTTAAGTAGGTGCGTCAAGAAAGCTATTTGCTGTGCATTGGTTCATGTTTGTGGCGCGCGCAAGAAAGATGCTTAATGAGACACAATTTGCTGTTCACTTTATTTTTCAAATGCATGACATTTTGTTGTCAGCTTGAATGTACACACATAGAAATATCCTTTCTTTCTTTTTTTTTAACATACGACCATGAATGACAACATTATTATCCCTGCTAAGCATAAAATCTTATGTGAACATCAATTAATAGGCCTACTCAATAATATTAATTAAACAAAGTTTTGACCGCTAATTTGCTATATACTTATACTATATACTGATGTGCGTTTATCTGCTGTTTAGTTTATTTAAACTTCTCAACTTGTTACTCTAAAGGCTTATTTACCTTCCTTTTTCGAACACGCACATACAAAATGTCCATAGAATGGAAAAAAAGAGCGGCTTTCTCATCTTTCAGTATTTAAACAAAAGAACGAGTGAATGTGAATTTGGTTTTCTTACTTCAAAAGGAAAATCCGTTGGCTGCCAAGTACACCGACCCTTGCCCAACACTGGTTTCAGGTTTTACATTAAATCAAATACACTTGTGGTCTTTTTCTCCTCAGCTCTACACGATTCACATCATCCATTCTGGGACGTTTGACAAGACTCCCGCGGTCATCACGCGGCGCTACACTGACTTCGAGCGTCTACACAGCCGCTTGCGCCGCCGTCACGGAGACGAGATGGATGGCGTGTTCTTCCCTCGCAAGAAGCTGCGCAAGAACTTCGCCGCCGAGACCATTGCCAAGCGCAGCCGGGCGTTCGAGCAGTACCTGACCCACCTTCACTCCCTTCCTGACCTACGGAGCACACCTACGTTCCTAGAGTTCTTCTACCTGGGGGATCTGCGCGCGGGCCAGATGCTGATGCGAGTGGGCCGCTACCAGGACGCCCTGGGCTCTCTCCTCAATGCTCTGCGACTCCAGGAGAAGTTAGGATGCCATCAGCTCCTGCAGCACAACCAGCTCCAGCGGGTTCATTGGTTCTTCACGCTCTCCGCCTTGGTCACCTGCTTTCAAGAACTAGACCAGCTCGGTGAGGCTCAGGAACACTGCGACCGAGCCCTGCAGGACCTAGCGCCTTCCCAGGACGCTTTGCAGCAGCACCAGTTGCACCCTCTGCTCATCCCGCTCCTCCAATCCAATGTCAGGCTGTCCTGGAAGGTCTCGAAGGACAAGAGGCGCTGGGAGGCTCTTCTGCAGGAGATCCAGGAGCAGGGGATTGATATCGGGAATCAGCCCAACCTAAAGGAGTGTCTGTTTAAAGAGAGCATCGAGGACAGCGAGGGGCTGGTCAGGGCTAAGAACAAAAGTGAAGATGTGCCATAAGCATTCAGGGATTTTTTTTTTTTTTATAGGAGTATTAGAGGTTATGAGGGATGATTCTGATAGCAATATGTATGATAGCTTACTAAGGAAACCTGTGGAATTAATGCTAATTTGTACAATTCATCACTTTTAAATACACATATATTTCATGGGCACATTTCAATACCATTTATTATAGACATATTCTTTATTTGGCAACTCTTTACTATATGATACAATTTGTAAACATTACTTAAAGGAATAGTTGACCAAAAATGAAAATGTGCTTAAGATTTACTCACCTTCAAGCCATCAGAGATGTAGATGAGTTTGTTTCTTCATCGGAACAGATTTGGAGAAATGTAGCATTGCATCACTTGCTCACCAGTGGATCATCTGTAGTGAATGGGTGCCGTCAGAATGTGAGTCAAAACAGCTGATATAAACATCACAATGATCCACAAGGAATACACATGACTTAAATCCATTAGAAAATGTTGTGTAATGTGAAAAGCTGCATGGTTGTAAGAAACATAAACATAAACATACGTATATAAAAAATAATTTAAATCATATATATATATATATATATATATATATATATATATATATATATATATATATATATATTTGGAAAAAATATATACATGCAAGTGTGTGATATAAATACATAATAAATATACACAGTATACACACATATATTATAAACGAAAACTTTTATTTTGGATGCAATTAATCGTTTGACAGCACTAATAATAATGCTTCGTATAGTGAAAAAGTCGCCTGTTGTCCTCACATCAAAATCCATAAACATATTACAGTATTTTGGACTGTTTGTTACTTATAAATGGTGCTTGATCTCTGCATATTTCTCTCCTGATTCAGATAAGATGATACAACTTTTTCACTGGAGAAAGTAATATTATTTAAAACATTTTAGTGCTGGACTGGTTTAATGTAAACATGACTCTTTTCTCTTCGCAAGTTGTTAACTGATGGACTGGAGCGGTGTGGATTACTTCTGAATTATTCAGATTTTTTTCATCAGCTGTTTGGACTCTCATTCTGACAGCACCCATTCACTGCTAAATGATATTGAATTTCTTCCGATGAACAAACAAAGTCCTCTAAATCTCAGATGGCCTAATGGTGGATAATAGTGGAGCAAATTTTCATTTTTAGGTTGAACTACTTTTTAATGCATTCAGCATTATAAACTAATAATACTTTTGCAGATTTCAATCATTTAGGTGGAGTTTAATTTCTATACTAAATATGCTAAAATGTTTTTCAAGTTTAAATTAACAGACGTTAAATTAACAATTAGTTAAGTCAACAATAAAGTAATTTCTAAATTAATATTCACCTACATTAATAAATGCTGAATGATATATATTATTAGTTTATTATAGCTTTAATGCTTTAACTAGTGTTAACAAATTTGAATGGTAAATTGTTCCCCTTTATTTTTGTATCCTATAAGATCCTCATGTGGGATCTGTTTTTTGGTGTGACACACGGATGTTTTGAACTACTTAATTCCTTGTTTTCAGCTGTCATGAGTTGCAGCCGGTTGTTTTGTGTCTTATATTAAGTAGCCTTAAGCTTCACAAACCATCAACCTTCATTTGAGCACCTCTAGCACACATTATTTAGAGCGGACATGGGAAAGAATTAAGCGAGGCTGTCTACTGTTTACATTCAGCTGCCTTGAACTGATTTGCCTTTTTGGTGAAGAATGCTGTATGAATTATTAAAGGGAATTTCCTCTTTTTGTGTAAATGATGAATGAAATTGCAAGATACCGCTACAACAGTGTTTCAGTGCTGTGAATTACAATTTCAAATAGAGTGCTTTTACTTAAACTTCAGGTAACCACAGTTTATTCAAGCAGTGCAAATAACACTAAACCTTGCTTTTTTATGACTTTTTTCTTCATATAATATGATTGATGCCTTTATATATCAGACAGAGACTGTTTATTGAATGAATATGCTCAAAATTTAGTTTTTATATCTGAGCCCATTCTCTTTTTAAATGTTTTTATGTAATCTTACAAATTGTTGTCCCTTGCACACAAATTTGGATACTTTTGTATACTGGTTAAACAGGTTACAGTTTTCCCCTTTTTTACCTACTAAATTTTAACTTGAATATATTTATTTATGTATTTATTTATTGTTTTTTTTGGTGTAGTTGAATCAATAAAGTAATGTACTCTTCACAAAACAAGTTTTCACACATTTGGTCATTTTAAAGGTGCTTTTTGGCAAACTAAAAAGCCTTCGCAGTAACTAAATGCTTTCAGGTTTTTATTCAAATTTTGTATTTCAAATAATTTTATGTACTAAAATTGTTCCAGCTGAATTTACAGTAGGTAAATTAACTATTTGCATCGCACTCCGATGTACTGAATTTGCACTGCTCTCTGTTGTTGGAAAATAATAATTTGTGTTTTATTCTCCTCTCCTCAGTAGGTTTCAGGTTCCTCATTAAGTTTGGGTATGAGAGTAGACTGAGATTTTTAGTATTTATTTATTTTAGTAAATTGTCATTTTGTTCTGTCTATCTTTTGTAATCATATTTAACCCATGTTTAAAGACCGTCTTAGCCTCCAGGGCACAATTGCATAAACTGCTTAGACTAGTTAGTCACTACATTTTTTTTCTTTAAGACTGGTCATAACTTGTTCAAGTCAGTTACATAAAAAAACAGGTCTAATTTGAATCCAAAAAGAAAGACTGATTACCTCTTGGCTAATTACTATTAGGTGGGACTAGTTTTTAAGTCATAGGTGACTTTATGCATCTGGCCCCATTTCTTAAATCTTAAAACTATGGTCTTTTAACTTTGTTGTATTTTGTAAAATTATTAATTACAAAATTCAGTTTTGAGGGCCCCTTACACATACTGTTCTCTAAAAGCACATAATGTGTTTTTTCTTGAAGCACAACACCTCCAGCTCGTTTTAAAGCACCTGTCATCTGCCATCTAGTGGTCACACAAACCTTACAGCATTGAACTAAATGCACATTAATGTGTCAATCTGTTCCAAAGCTATGCATGCATTCTATTCTATACAAAGGACTCTATTCACTTGAAATCAGATGGCAATATAGCACAGCTAACATGCTGGACAGCTGCAAAAAGTATTTCTATGGGACGCATGCGTAGAGGAAATGTCAAAAATCCTGCGGGGATAATTGTCCAATGTGTTAGAGATTAGTTTCAGATCAGCTCACACACTGCCATAAAAGGCTTATAGGTTTGGCGTTGTTCATAATAAAAAAAACTAAACTATTATGTTTCAAATAAATAAAGTATCTAACTTTATTCTTAACTTACATTGTAAGAGTATGATTTAAAAGAAAATACAACGTCAATCTTTCTATTTCAAATGTTCATGCATTAGTGAACATTTCCCCCCCGTGTATAATGAAAAAACAATAACTTTTGCAAAAATATTTGCCATATATTGTGGCATTTACAGAGCAAGTGATTAAGTACGCTACCCATGAAGTAAAAATTGCACTGTTCTGAGTATTTCTTGTTTGCATGTGCCAGCAACACTACCTTGGATCTTTTAATACACATTTTTGGTGCCCCGTGCCCACATGTTTTATTGTTTGCCAGTACAGATCGTCCCGCCCCCAACTCGCGCTATTGGTTGAGAGCGGGCTTCAAGTGTTCTGATTGGCTGACAGGCGCGGCTCCCAGTGAATACTTTCTAATCTGGAGAAAAGTATAATTACATTGGATAACTTTTTGGGTAATATTTGACCAACCGTAGGGCGTGTATGCATACTATTTAAAACATCATTTTAAAAACGCAAACAAAAACAACTTGAAGCATGTTCCCTTCTTCCAGCCCTAACTTGGACGGGTTTTGTTTGTGTTTTTTCCTCTGCGCGCAGGGATCTCGAGCTCTCCTGACTCGCGGACTCTTCCAGCAGCAGTAGCTCTAGCTCATTGTGTGACCGAGCACAGCTCGAGAGGATGACGGCTCCAGGCTGGTGTCTGGTGAGTGTGCTTGTGTTGTGTCTGTCTGGATGCTGGAGCATAACAGACGCGGCTTCAGTACCAAACTGCACAGGTGAGGACATCCATGACTGTAATTACATTCAGTTACATTTCCTAGTAATCAGACTACAGTTACTGTTGTGTATATAGAGATTACACGATTAAATATTATTCACAGTAACAGTTTATTCATAATTTATTGAGCTCTTATCTTTCTATCTCTCATCATTCTAACTCATCTTTTAGCCTACTGCTAAAGTCTTTCAGTCTTGTGGACATTCACACTGAGATCAGTCGTCAGTCACGTGGTTCACAGCATTCAACCACTGGATTTACAAAAATAACTTCAGCTTTAAGAAGTGTTGCATTGCATCAGCTACTGATGAACACAGTCATTTTTATTTGAATTATGATTAACTTGATTAATTTTACCATTGTAATTTCACTTTTTTCCCCATCTGATTCTTTCACCTTACGTATTTACTTGAAGCACCCCTGAGATTTTAAAATAAGTATTTTAATAAAGTATCACATTTGCATGTTCATGTTTTGCTTTTTTCAGTAAGTTGTATTTTATAACAACCGATAGAGATCGCTATATTTTATGACTCTTTTTATTTTTATATTCATACAGTATGTTTGAATTTTTGTGTTGTTTTGAATCGAAATGCTTCAGATCAAATACTTACTTAGTCACGAGGATAACAGTTATTGCGAATAAATATGTTTGGGTTGGTTACAACAGTAAAGTAATGGGGAAAAAAGTTAACTTATGTCCATGTTTTCTATTAGCATCACTATTCACTACTACAACACAAAGAGTAACACTGAGGGAAAAAGTGGTGGTGAACTATATTCACTTAAATAGTTTTAAATTGCTAGCGAATTTCACAAATAATTGCAAAGAAAACACACTGAATTAAAAGTCACATTTTCAAGTACTAGAAAGACTGAAATAATATGTTCTTACTGCAATACAGTTTTATTTACAACTTCTTAAAACCATTCTTGACAGTGTAGGTTGTTCCAGCAAGTTGTCTTTGAAACTGACTCCATTTAGGCACGAATCTGACTTTAATTTGAAGCAGATACACACGTGAATATCACACACACAGTTTGAGACACATACTGAAACCCACTGACTAACAGATGCTGTAATGCTGCTCTTCTGTAGAGGAGGGTCACTGTCCGGCGAAGCTGACGGTCGTGCCGTCCAGTCGAGGATGTGTTTCTGATAAAGACTGCTCTGGAGGACACAAATGCTGTGTTTTTGACTGCGGGGCTGTGTGTGTGCCGCCTGCTTTCAGTAAGGAACACACCAAATAACACTACATTTCCTTTAATAGAAATACTGAAACAGTATTTTTGTCCATTGGTCTTTAATTTAGTTGCAACTTCTAAAATAACTGTATCCAGTAATGCACTCAGCATGCAGTGCTATGGAGTCTCAGTCGTGTGTCTGTATTACAGCAAAGCCGGGAGTGTGTCCACGCAGGAAATTTGGAGCAGGGATGTGTGCTGAGTTCTGTGTCAATGACAGTGACTGTCCAAACAGTGAGAAATGCTGCAGCAATGGATGTGGACATGAATGCACGGCTCCATATACAGGTGGGAATATTATATTATATTATATGCTTGGGTTAGCGTATTATAATACTTATAGTACAATTCCTTCTGTAAGTAAAATGATGTTCCTTTGAGTGTTTGGTGCAGTGTATCTGAGGCTGAACACTGTTTGTCTGTCCATGCAGTGAAGCCGGGTCGATGTGCTCTCCCGAAGGGGACTCCAATGTGTGCAGAATACTGTTATCATGATGGCCAGTGTCCTGCTGAACAGAAGTGTTGCCCAACCACCTGCGGTCATGCATGCAGTGAACCGTGCTGATTTAACCTTAGAAAGAAAGAGTCAATGGAAGATTGATTTTGCATAATCATGCATACTTGAGTTTTTTGTACCGTTTAATGCTTTATTCATAGGAGTTGTTTCCCCCGTTTATAACCAGCTAATAAACCTCAGTAAACCTTCTATCAGTGGTTGAGTTTTTTGGCCACAAAATAAAAAAAAATTGCTTCATTGAAGTGTTGGTATTTTTAGTATGCCAGTGTTTGTTTGGTTGTTCTTTTCTCACGCTCATTGGCATCAGTGCTTAGGAATGTACAAGTTCCCCTCGCCGAGACCCAATCGCGTGCAAAATGTCTTGTAATGAAAGAGACCTCTGTTTCCATCCTCTCCAGGAGCTTGGCAGCAAAAGGGTCAAAGCATTTGTCGGCAAAATCATGACAGTGATGGAAGAGCCTTGAAGTAAAGTACTAAGTTTCCAGAAATGAAAGAGTCAAAGAGTAACACTGCACTTTTGGCAATTTAATCACATAAAGAGGGAAGAAAGTGCAAAAATGATGAAAATGTGATCTGAATCGAGGTTGGTGTGCATCAGCGTCCTGGAATGTGAACAGACTGTGTATTCTGTCTGGAGGGAGTGCAAAGTTTGCAGTTTTTGTCTAAGATATGCAACATTTGATGATGTTTTTTAAATATACACTACGATTTAAAAAAAAATACTTTTAATCAGCAAGGACACGTTAATTTGATCAAAAGATCATGTGACACTGAATAATTGAAAAAAGGCTGATGAATATTCAGCTTTGCATCATAAATAAATGACATTTTTATTTGATATTAAAAGAGAAAAGTTATTGTAAATTGTAATAGCATTTCACAGTATTACTCTTTTTACTGTTTTTTATATAAAATAAAAGCAGCCTCTGTGAGAGTAAGATATTAATAATATGTATACATAAATGAGGTTATTAAATCAAAAATACTTGAAACCTTTAGAATTATTTAGAAAAATCCAGATCACTGGCTCCTTTTCTATGCACTTTTCTATGCAATCCAAAATCCTTTTCACAACTACCGTATTTTTCGGACTGTAAGTCGCATCAGTCCAAAAATACTTCATGACGAGGAAAAAAACGTATATAAGTCACACAGGACTATAAGACGCATTTTTTTAAAACCAAGAGAAACATTACCGTCTCCAGCCGCGAGAGGGCGCTCTATGTCTTCAGTGTAGACTACAGGAGCATAGAGCGCCCTCTCGCGGCTGCAGACGGTAATGTTTTCTCTTGATTCTTTTCTCTTGGTTCATGTCAATTTTTTTTATTTATTCTTTTTATAATTAAGTCGCACCTGACTGTAAGTTGCAGGACCAGCCAAACTATGAAAAAAGTGTGACTTATAGTCCGGAAAATACAGTATACGTTAAACATCAAATCTCTTCCGACTGGCTGAGATTGTATCATGTTGCAAAGCATGTTTCTCATTCATTGTGGACATTCAGATTGCTTGTCTCTGGAAATTTGTTTTGTATTGTGCCTAATTAGGACACATTGTAGCCGACTTGAGTCAGCAGTGTCGGCAAAAATAGGTAAGATGATAATGAGGTGATTTGATCAGTGATACTTTTTAGTTAAACAACCAGCAAGTTAATGGGAATCTGTAAATCTACATTTAAATGCATTTATATATTTTACAATTTCAGATAACAGAAAGAATTTCAATCAGCCAATGCCGAGGCTCTTTCACACACAGTAATTCAGACAGAATGGCACAGCTGAATGGGATGCTAAATAGTTTCATAAACCCTCCCAAGCAAAAAAAAAAGATGACATTCTTCTACAAAATCCCCTGAGGCACAGACAAAAAAATGTTGCACTGAAGATTCAAACTGTTCTTAAGACATTATGGATTTCTAGTCAGTTTATTATGGGAAAGTTAACCGCAGTGTTAAGATCTTCAAAATATGAATTCTGTAAAAACACCCAATCTGGAGGTCATTATGTGGTCAGCCCACAGGCAGAAGCACAGAATAAAGACAACACACACACACAAACAAACAAACAAAACTTCCAATGCTTCAAAGCAGCACATATTTAAATCTCAGTGCACTACAGAACATGGAAAATATTTGCCACATTCTAAGACATCTATTTTCAGTAGCTGGATTGTAGTGTCTGCGTTTCAATGAGGCCTAGTCACGCTCTCAAAAGAGTGGAGTAAACTGAGACGACTTAACATCGCTCTTCTACATATATTTCTCCCAGATGCCTGAACCATGCAGTTCCTTTGAGAAATGTTCACGTGACAGCAAGCTATCGTTTTCCAAAACAACACTGCATTCATAAAACAAAACGAAATACTCAAGAAACAAAACTAGGCATAATAAGGAGGCTAATCCATCGCGGCAAGTCATTTGTTCAACTGAAGTTCAGAACAGTCACTTGGTATTGAGTCTTTCCAGGGCTGTAAATCATCTTAAAACTCCAGCAGCTGCTGTTTAAGCATCATGATGCTCGTCATTTCAGCCGCCAGACCTGCTCTCACAGTTTAGGCCAGCAGTGGCACTCCTCTTATGCGACGGATGAGGTTGGCCAATAGTTTCGCCAGCGATAGGCTCGGTTCATCCACCTGGAAAGTGCGTTCAGCAAGTTGTAGAAGGAGCCGTAGCCCACCGCGACCACCGTACAGGTGAGGCAATGACGATGTAGGACATGCTGAAGTCAGGCGTGGGTAGATTTACCAGCAGTGGTTCGGTGTACACTCGCACAAAGTAGCTTGATTCTTCTTTGACTGGGACACTGGAAATTAAAGTCCAAACATTACAAATAAGATACACTTTCTCACTGTTAAAAGAATAGTTCACACAAAAATGGAAATCTGCTGAAAATGTATTCACCCTCAGACCATTTAAGATGTAGAGGAGTTTGTTTCTTCATCTGCACATATTTGGAGAAATGTAGCTTTATATCACTTGCTCACCAGTTGATCCTCTGCAGTGAACGGGTGCCGTCAGAATTAGAGTCTAAACAGCTGATAAAAACATCACAATAATCCACACCACTCCAGTCCTTCAATTATCTTCTTGTGAAGCAAAACGCTGCATGTTTGTAAGAAACAAATCCAGCAAGATGTTTTTTGACCTCAAATTGCTGCTTTTGGCCAAAACACGAGTCCATGATCTATAATAACGCTTAAAAAAAAAAAAAAAAAAGATTTTCATTTCATAATACATTCACTGTTGGACTGGCGTGGTTTGGTTTCTTGTAGATTATTGTGATGCTTTCATCAGCTGTTTGAAATCTCAGTCTGATGGCACCCATTCACTACAGAGCATCCACTGGTGTATGTAATGATAAATTCCTGATAAAGAAAAACACAACAACATTTTGAATATATCTTGTATTTTCAGCTTTTCGGGGGGTTGGGGGCAAGGCCAATCCATACTTACAAACTGCTAAACAACGGTGGGTCTTGTGTGAAGTTGGTGTTCTTGCAACCATATTTGGCACAAGGGCGCTGACCACAGATGAACTGTAATAATATATTTATAATACATCAATCAGATATAGGGAGTTGCACACCGGATTAGATCTGTACAACAATTATATTTAGTCTAGGATTGCAAAAAAAAAAAAAAAAAAAAGACAAAATCTGATCTTGCAAAAGTAGCTAGACAGGTAATGTCTTTCAAAATACTTGATAAGCAATCATCTTACCCGACGTAGAAGCCGTGGTTGGGATCAGGGGTGTACTCCATCCATTTGAGCAGGGCCCTTTCAAACTGTAGAGTGACCTCGGTGATGGAGTGAGGGGGTAACTGGATCAGCATCTCCAGCAGATGAGGACGATGGTGGTCTTTAGCAGGCTGGTACTGAGTGTAACCTACAGGAGAAGACACAAGGGCTAGAAATGCTGTGTTCTCGGTGTCCACAAGTGTGGGTCTTGTTCTGTCCACTAAGGAAATACTGTTTACTCTGACTTTTAAAGTATACTTCCTCATTTTGAAGAGTGTTGAAACATTTGCCAAGAATTCTCTATTTTGGGCTTGTTGCCTTACCCAGACGTTTCAACATCGCTTCTACAGTTAATTAACAATTAAAAACAGTAAAAATACTTAATACATTTGGTATGTCAGTGTACAGAACATTGTAAATATATTCAATACTGTTACATCAGCAAGAATAAGAATAAAGTAACCTTAATTCAGCAAGGATGCATTAACTAGACAAAAATGACAGTAAAGCCATTAAAAGAGTTCTATATCCAATAATTCCTATTCTTTTGAACTTTCGATTCATAAAGGGATCAAGAAAAAATCTGTCATGCTTTCAACAAAAATATCAAGCACCAAATAACCACAATCCACCATTTTAATAGATTTTAATTTAACTGTAATCATATTTCACAATACTACTGTTTTACTGTATTTCTGATTTATTAAATGCAACCTTGGTGAGCATAAGACCCATGTATACATTTTTTTTCTTTCAAAAACCGTTGAAAGGTAATGTACAGTAATATTCTAATAATGTCAGTAATAAGCAAATAATACTGTCATTACATCACACCACTGACAGATACAGATCAGTGCATCGAACCAAGCATTTTAAAAGAACTAATATTATTTTTTTCCCAAACACATAAACAACTGAATGAATGCATGAATGAATCTTAAGATGCTGGTGAAAAATGAAAAGGCCAGAACGGCAGCATGGACATTTGAACATAGAAATTATTTAGTCATTTTAAGTAAATTTAACATTATAGTAAATATAACATTTTTCATGATTCAAGTGCTGGAAGTCAAAAGAGACCTTAACTGAAGAATTGCCCTAAAACAAGTGCTAAATATATAGAAAGCACACAAAGTTGGAGTATATTATATTTTTTTTATATTATGCGTCTACTCACTGGGCTTGGTATCACGGGACTTGCTGGTGACTGTCAGGGTGTGAATGTACAGCTGCAGGTACCAGGACACTGAATCCATCAGCAGCACAGGAAAAGCTCGATATGGGTGGTTGTTTAGATGACGGTGTGGATTTCCCCGGTCTTCAGCCCAAAACCAGCCACGCAGCGCTCCGCATGCAGCAGAGGACGCAGCATTTCGCCTGAAGCACGAGGAGGAAGAACCACAGCATCTAGTTGACATGATCTATTAACACAGATTAGAACGTCCCAAAGGACAGATTCTCACTGTGTAACAATAACATAAATAGTTCAGCGATACAAACACCTATGAAATGCATTCATACCACTATCTCCTCTCCAGCGCAGAAAGAGATTGAGTGAACGTAAGTGGCCAAATGTCTCCGCTCTGCTCAGGTCAAACATGGAGTATGTCCTGCGATCCCCCAGCACCACAGCTTGGCTGAGCAGAGGAGTCCCAGGACTCAACTCAAACAGCTCCCCCTGGTGGACAAACAGCACAACACTCACACTGACTGAAAACAGCCGTCGGGTACAGTGGAAAACTAAAAAAAAACAATTTAGGAGTTAAAAAAATACTCCTCAGCCAGTTCTATTTCCCATGTAGAGAAACATTAATGCATCAAAAAGTATATTGCTGTTTAAGTTTCACCTCAGGGTTGTCTGTGACGTCCATGTAGACTTTACTAGAGGTAGCATGAGGACAAGCCTCTGTCAGAGTTCGAGAAAACATCTTGAACAAAGACCATTCTGTGAAAAGATGAAGGTAGTTATTAATACACAGATGGACTGAGCGTAGTATTGTTTCATGTTTCTGTCACACTGAATTGCAACGTTTCCCCATTGTTTTTCCAATGTCTTTAGAAATGTTTAGGTTTCTTATAGTGCGCAACGTTTCGAAAGCATCACAGTTTTTCCACGCTAGAGGTAAATCAACCTACGAATGGCTATTTGGCACACTGAAATAAGAAAGGAGAAAGTCTTCTGACATCAAGCGTTCATTTATTACTCACCCTGTTTGGCCTGAAGAGTAGAGATCAAACACAACGTTTAGAGTTTGTCTCAGCTCCCACGCTTTACTTGTGCATCGTTCATCCTAAAAGAGAAAATCTGGAGGGTCTTCAGAAAGCAAGGAATTTTCCAGACAATGTACAACCTGAGCCAAAATATAATTTCTGATTTTTTTCCAAATCAATTGTTTTTGTTATATAAGGCCTACCTGACAGACGGGTCTGATGTGAACCGCCTGGGAATGGAAACTGCTGTGAAACAGCTTCTCTTACTTCAGGAGAACTGCCAGACCTGCCCGGAGAAAAGAAGAAGCAAATGCATGAATTAATGGTTTCTTTAAAATAAGCAGTTATTAAAATCACAAGCAATGATCCTGGACCTTAGAACCACAAGGGAGAAGCTTCTTCCAGGGTGTGAGATTCTCCGTGAAGACAATTTCACGTGGTAATGTTGCATAACGTAAAAAACGGTGATCTGTAGCTGTGTGGAGAGAGAGAGAGAGAGAGAGAGAGAGAGAGAGAAATGACACATGCATGACAGAATCGTTTACATTAAGATCATTAACATGCATTTTTCAAAGTGAATCACTGCAGGTTGGCAAGAATGAATGAGCTTCAGTTGCTTCATCACTGTCAAGATTGAACACTGCTTTATAATTCACAGAAAGGGCCGCACCATTCCCCAGACCCAGAGGTTTATAAGAAGCACTGGGCTGTACGCTGTTGGTCAGGTCCATGAAGTTCAGAGATGCACAGAAGATCCCACACCCACAGCTCTGCTCCAGGGGGAGAGGGGATGAAGGGCTGCCCCCACAGCATGGTCCTCCAGAAGCCCTGCATCAACAAGATGTGCAGCTCTCGCACCGAGAACTTGGACAGCACTTGGCCGAGGGATTTGGGGAACAGCCGGTAATGAGAAACTGTTGGCAAAAAAGACTAATCTTGAAAACAAATGTTAAGTAAACTCTGTAAACATTGCTTGGCAAGGATCAGCTCTTCAAGCAAACTTTCACTTCTTTCGCTTCAACAAATCATAATCATCCGAATAGAGTACAGGCTGAAATCTATTCATTTTATTCATATTTTTAAACCGTATACCAGTCTTAATTTTATAAACAATTTCAACTTTAAATATTATACCAAATTTAATTTTATTAAATATTAATTTTTCAAAAACTAAATTAAATAATCGATTTTATTAACAAAGTGCATTCATTTTATTCCGAATTTAAATACTGTACCATATCTTATTTTATTCACCAAGTCCATTCATTTTATTCATAAATACTACACCATAATTATTTGTATTAAATCAATTAATTTTGTTCATATTTGAAATACTACACTATATTAAATTGCAATAATTATGCCTATTTGTTTAATTCATGTTTTAAATGCGATACCTTATTTAATTTTATTATTTAAATCTATTGTATCCCCATAAAACACTAAGTTAAACTTTAGTCGATTAGTTTTGACTACAAAGCATTGCACTTGAAGGGTAAAATGAATTAGACTGTCAATAAAACTAAGTATGGTGTAGTTTTTAAAATATGAAAATAGAAAAATAGACCTAGCAAATAAAATGAAGTATGGTAAAGTATGAATAAAATGAAAAGACTCAATTTCAATAGCCAAGTCTATTAATTGTTTGGATACACACCACACCAAACTTGTATTAGTATTGATGCACTACATTTGGCTGATTTACAGTATGCTTTTTGTAATCCGCAACTTTTTGGCTACTCTGAATTTTAACATTGGAACTTATTTCAAACACCTCCAACTGTGATATTTCATAATTCTGAGGAAGTTTACAATTGTTATTATTTAATGGTTTAACAAAGAAATGAGTAAAGGAGTCCATTTGACAGATTCTGTGTGTGATGGGATGCTTCAGCTCACCCTTCTTCTGTCCCTCTTGCAGGAGGTCAGTGTCCCACAGTGAGCGGAACAGGAAGCTGGCATAAATGTCTACGGAATGCAGGGGCCGGATGACCAGCTCCTCCTGAAACTGATCTCTCGCTGGTGCTGGTGTTAAAGTCTCGCAGTTTTACTGATGCCGTCGCTTCTGTCCACCTCCACATCCGTCGACTGCCACTGCCTTTCATTCAGATCCTCTGCGGCGATACTGCCGTCGCGTGGCGTTTCTGAAACGCTTTGTTTTTCTTTTGTATTCTCGTTTGCTTTTTCAAGCGTGTCACAACTACTGGGGCATGCTAAACTAGAGAAAATCAAAATGAATACTAGAGACAAACCGCGCCTGTGCGCTGCCATTTTTGCTGCAGCTTCCCTCGCTGCACACACTTCCTAGATGACGTTGACAACATTGACCAATCAGGGAAGGCGAAATATGACCAATGGGAGACGAGAATATAATAATAATAATAATAATAATAATAATAATAATAATAATAATAAAAACAGCGTAGCAGAAAAACAATAAATGGTCAATAAAAGAAAAAAAATAGTATTTTTGTTAGATAACAAATTCTAGATTAACTTTATTTAGAATAAGTTCATATAAGTGAACTCCCATCGGACTGATTAATGGTAGCCTATTATTACAAGGGTTATTGTTATTATTACGTTACAAGTTATTGTTATTATTAAAACTTACAAGAACGCTGCTAAGACCACATTAGTTAAATTCACTGTCACTACACGCTTTCGTTCCAGTGATTCGATTGATTTGAGTGTGTTTGCTTTAAAAGGTTCATATTCATTCATTTGATTATTCTGCAGCGTTAAACCAGTAATGTAGTTTGTAACAAGTGTGTGTGTTATGGAAAATAAAATAGCTATTAATAAGAATTAAGAACAAGTCATTAGGCAATCAGAAAGCTGAATTTATTTAATTCGTAAATATATCTGGTGTAAAAGGGGCTTACGACAAGTGAATCTCTTATATCATATATATCATTAACTGCACGAGTCGAGTGAAATAGCCTAATTTACTTTCATGTAGGCTATTGTCATCAGTTATAATTCTTCTTTATCCCTCAAACGAACCAATTTGCTAATTGTTAATTCAGTTTGTTCCCAAATTACATATTCGAGTTCACTTAATACAACAAAACCCGATTGGATCCGAATCTCGAAATGTAAGATTCGATTCGATGTGGGATTCGAAACATGAAATGTCAGGGTGAAAATCGAAACCTAAGGCGCTTGACAAATTTCGTCTGGTCAAAATTTCGCGCGCGTCTGAGCTAAATATGACGATCGGCTTCACCTTTTTAAAAGAATCCTTTCAAAGACACTGATTCGTTCTGAACGGAACACGGCTACTGTAAAAAGCCCAAATGAATGAATTCATCTCAGAAGGCACTGTTAACACGTCACTCGCTAGCATCCCGTGATTCAGAGCTCGTCAGTGGGTCATTGTGAAGTGGATAAAGGTGGCATCTGCGCGCGCGCGTACACACACAAATACCCCAGCCCTCATGACAGACACACTCAGTCTCGCTCCCTCATGCACACACACATACACATACACACACATACACAATCACTGTAAAGGGTTTTAATTCAGCATGCCTGCTGCTGGATGCTCTTAGACCGAGACGCATCCTCCTCACCGTCTGGTTTGACTGCCTCTGAAAAGGATTTCAATATTTTATTCACAGCTCTCCTCATGGCTTCATCGGACGGAATAGACAAATGTCTCCTGCACAGAGGCAGATCTCAGAGTGACCCGAACATCCTCAGCGAGTCTGGCATTGATCTCTCGCACAGCCCAGGTAAAACGATGCATTTATTGTCTGGAGATGTCATTAGAATACGTGCTTTTCATTTCCACGCGCGATGGAGGTGAAAGTGGCTTATAATCTGCGTTAATAGCATCAATTTCATTTCAGTGCTGTGCACTGCACGATTGAGCTCAATCAAATTACACCGCATTTGATGCTCTGTCTCTATCCCTATGAAATGCATCTGGCTACCATAGTAATATTTCCCTATGGATCTGCATTATGGTAGCTATAACAGAAACCCGTATAGCAGACAGTCTAGAGATTATGGGCCAACTGTGGCTTATGCTACCGTTCAATATGAGCAGACAAAAAGATTTAGATCCTATTTTTTTCACTGAGGGAGGGTCCTCGTTGTCTTTTGTCTCGTGTGCACATCCTTCCTTGTGCAGCTCTGTGAGTGTTTAATACAGGTTGCTGTTGAGGACCTGGTGAAATGAGATGCATTTTTTGCTGCTTTGGCATCATTGGCTGGTGTGTCTGAAAGCTTCGTTCCAATCCGCACTGAGACTGCGCATGCACTGCTCAGCGCGGGTCAGTGGTGTCTCCTGGAGAAACGGATGTAGTGAGGATTCTGGAGGCTGCACAGGCGGCAGCTTTCCTTGATGATGGACAAGAGCCGTGTCTCGTGGAGTCTGTGATTTGGAGTGTTCGCTGTGGTCTGAAAGTGTTTGTGTTCATTGTCAGTGTGCGGGTCATATTACACCCCAAATTCAGAGGAAAGATAGATGTGCTATAATAAAAACCAGAAAGAGATAGAAAAATATGACCAATTTTAGTATTCCCTCTTTTTTTTTTTTTTTTGGCATTGTTTTATTTCCAAAACAGTTAAGCACATCAGTTCTCAGTTCTGTGAAAAATAATGATATATCATTTAGCAATGTACGTATCAATAATTGTTGTGTTGCTTGAATCATGCTGAACATTTAATATATTATTGAATATATTGATCTATATATTATTTACATTTTGAATTTGATGTTTGAAATTTAGGTTTTTTATTTATGTTTTACTGTAAATCTAAATAAAGAAAACAGTCATTTAAAAAAGTCCTACGTGTTACATTTAATGAGAATTTTTGGGTGAAATGTGCTTAATTGTCAAGATAACACATTATTATTATTATTATATTTTTTTTCCTGTGTGTGTGTAAGAATATATTACATAAATACACTATATATAATATACATCTTTGCACAATATTGCAACACATTTGGAAATTTCACACACACGCACACACACGCACACACACACACACACACACAAACACACACAATAAGAATATATCGGGACAGTGACAAGGTAAAATGTCCAAATGTGTTGCAATATTTTTGGCCAAATTATGTGGTTAATTATCATTCAAAATTGTAAATATTTATTATAATAGTCCTTAAATTTTATATATATTTAGAATTTATTGTAAAATATAACCTGAACCATGCTTTAAGGAGAATTATCCTCTGTCACAAGGAGCGCTTTGCTATGAACGTGAGGTCCAGTGTGTACGTGGAGTGGAAATGATGCACAATGACCAAGCAATCTGTCTTGGGAAACAATAAGAGAAAATACCAGTTGATCTTTTTCAATCTATTGCGATAAAGATGACTTCTTTGAATCCCCACGGTTTCACCTTTAGCTTTATTGGTATATTCTGTAGGGACCACTATTTCATCACCGCTGTGCTAGCAATCAATGAGGGCAAGAGTCATGTTAACCTTTTCTCTTTTTAGTGAAACAAAATCAGATGTAACATGACATCCGCAGGTATTTCATTCCACTCTGACAGTGTGGGGGCAGCACCATTTTACAAGAGACCGTTCACTGTTGAGTGCAGGTATTTTTAGGCCTTTAAATTCAGAGGAACTACATTTCTAGATTCATCTTGGGCAGATGCTCAACAGAAAAAGAGCTGATTTGAGTGGCACTGCTCATAGCTCTCAGAGGGGCGTTAACCTTCTAAACTCTGCCCCCCAAAAAATAATGCTTCAAAGGTTGAACAGAAAGACGGAGTCAGAAAAGATTCATTAAAAGAGTCTTAAATTTAGATTCTGTGATGCACCCCATGCCCTGCTCACTTCACACCTCTTTACACATTAAAAGTGTCTTCACAGTTTGGTGAACCTCGTGCCCCAGAAAAATCAGATGAAAATTAAGCGTTTTTGTACTTTGTAACTAAGATAAAGTGAACATTTGGGGAATTCAAGGCACTTTATGAAGAGACTGATTTAAGGACTTTATCTATATATGCATCTTAACTTCTCAAAACTCTTTTTCAGTTTTTGTTTATGTCCTGTGCACAAGCCAGTATTTTCTAAATATTGAATTAGGAAAATCATCCTTAATAATGATGCTCAATTATAAATCTCTGCTATATGTACTCATGTTTGAAGGTTTCTTGTGAAGAGCACGTAAGGGGTTGGTGCAAAGGCCGGTGTTGTGAGGTGGGCTATGACTCATCAGCGTCCCTCCCGCTGGCTGCTGCGAAAAGGTCTAGCCCAGAAAGCCCTTCATATTTCTTTCCATGCATCTCTCACTTCTGTGGTTCTTTGGATTCGTGTAAAACATTATTGTTTCAGACTGACTTTGACTGTGTTCTTAAGAAGATGGGGGAATTCTCCTGTGCTTGGTTTTGCAGTGGTTTGAAAGGCAGTGTCAGAGTCTCACTAAAACTACTTTCATTTGTGCTGCTGTCATTGTTGCTTTGAGCAGTTGTCTTTTAAGAGTAAGAGCCCTCAGTATGAAGTTCTGGTGAATACTGGATCAAACGTAGAACAAGCTCAGAGTTTAGCCTAGCTGACAGATCTTGATCATGACTGCTTTTATGTATTTTACTTATCTGGTATCCACACAACACACGACTGATGTTAGTGTGATTTTATGTCTTGTCACTGCACTATTTCTTGATAGTCAGCATCGTGCTGTAGATCCGCTGTCGCCGTGATTTTGCCAAGCAAGACATGTTCCTGGATCAACAGCATTGTCCAAAAATATAAACTTTACCCAATCCCTGCCCCCAAACATAACCCTACCCATAATTTATTCCTAAAATCAGTGGGAAATGATAGCTGATTACCAAGAATGTACAGTAGAAGCACCTAATCCTGATTTTAAGCCTAAAACAGATATTTCTTGAAAAGTTATATCTGAATTCTGATTGGTTGATTGGAGTGTTGTTCCAGGATCAACAAGGATGTTGATCCAGGAACATGTCGTACTTGGTGAAATCACGCTCACCGTAGATCCGCACAGAAATACATCTAATGTGATTATGAATTTTGAGAGGACAACGTTTGTTTCCTTTCCTCAAGTACGTCTTTACAAATTTGCTAACAAACTTTTCCTCCAGGATTTTACAGGACGTTTTTCAAAATGAACGAATTGATTGCAGCCTTGCAACAATATTTATAATAGCAACAAAGCAACAATATTTGCGATATTTTTGTCTCGTTTTGCAGTGAAAACCTATCAATCATCATGATGTTCTTATGCAGTTTGTGTTTGTGATGCTGAGTACAGTTAACTGTAGATACTGAAAGTACAGTATCGTGTTAGACAATATTTTGCACACTTGCACTGAATCAGTATTTAATCAGTGACACTTTTAAATATTTCTTTAATTTTAATTAATTCATTAATATTTTTACCATTTAACAATTTATCATGGTCTCTTCTTACAATTGCATGCAATGCAAAATTAAAAAAAGATATTAATTTTTTTTGCAGTTTATAATAATATTATAAGTGACTATATATATATTAGGGGTGCTCCGATCACGATCGGCCGATCGTTAATGCACATCTCGTCAGTAAAGCCGGTTTTTCTAATCAGCGGTTAATTCCATCAGGTGCGTGATTTCACATAGAGCAGCTGTTACTACACAGAGCCGTTGTTAACTGAGAAGATGCGCCAATAAACGCTGAAAATTAACGTGATTTGCGCATCTTCTCTATTAACAACGGCTCTGTGTAGTAACAGGTGCTCTATGTGAAATCACGCACCTGATGGAATTAACCGCTGATTAGAGAACAGGTGTACTGACGAGATGCGCATTAACGATCGGCCGATCGTGATCGGAGCACCCCTAATATATATATATTAATAATATTATAAGTGCATTAATTTAAATCGTTAAGGTGTATATCCAGTAAAATAATGTTGATAAATACTGATAACATCAGATATTATGAGGAAAAGATGATTTATATATATATATATATACAGTAATATTTAAGATATAAAATATGATTTTTTGTCATTGAATTGGCCTCATATTTTAACAAACCAAAAAGCCAGTCGCGTTATGATATTCTGCTCTGTTGGTTTGGGGGCCACCTTCAGTGCAAGTACGTGAAAAATAATATCACACCTTCCCACAACAAACCACGTAATGAGGTGTCAGTTGATGAAATGTATGAAGATCAGGACTTGATTCGGGGGTGTTCAAATCCCTAACCCTAAGTGTTTCTAACCATTGTGAAGATGCTAATATGTAATAACAACATTGTGGCTATATTTCTCTCATGCATGCGTCAGTTGGTCCTAACTTTAAAAATCCTTAGGTGTCGTTCCAGCTTGGGATTGTCTTTCCTTAATGCAGACTAAGGTATATTCACTGGATAGTGTACAAGAGGAGACACGACCTGACCTTGTCAAGCACAGTTCAGCGGCTCCCAGCTCTCCTCAGCCGTGAAAACTGAACACAACAACAGGCTCAGTGACCTCCCCAGAGATACAACACAGAGCAGATAACGCCTATGACAGGCTTTTCTTTTCAGTAGTGTATATATCTGAAGCAAAAAGTTTCATATTTTTGAGGTTGTACATGTGACAGTGAAAGAGAAAGATAGGATTCAGAACTGAGTTTGTAGAAAACAGTTTGATTAAAGCAGCAAATCGAAATTAGCTTCACTGATTGACTCTCACGAGTATAAACTTTTTCCAGGATGATGGAAACATACCCCAGAGCATAATAACAACAAGAGTATAACGCTTTAGTTAATCTACTATAAAATGAATACATATATAATCAAAAATAATAGCTCAGGAGTCTTAACATTTATATTCCATTTAAGCATCTATTTTGTCTCAAATGCTTCAAATATAACAATAGTAACAACAATTACAAGAAAAAAATACCAAATACGATGTCAAATAACTATTTCAAAGCACAGGAGACAGTTATATAGCATGTAAGTATCAAGTATTACTTTTTTTTCAGAAACTAATACTTTTATTGCGCAAGGATGCACTGAATTGATCAAAAGTGACGGTAAATAGATCAGTAATGTTACAAAGGATTACGGTTTCAAATAAATGTTGTTCTTTCAAACTTTTTATTTATTAAAGAATCCAGAAAAATTATGTTTTATAGTTTGCACAAAAATATCAAGCAGCTGACTGTTTGCTAATAACATCGATAATAATAAGAAATGTTTCTGGAGCAGCAAATCAGCGTATTATTATGATTTCTGTAGGATCACGTGACTCTGAAGACTGGAGGAATGATGCAGAAAATTCAGCTTTGCATCACAGAAATCAATTACATTTTACATATTCAGATAGAAAACTAATGTTAAAGTGTAATGATATTTCATAGTATTGCTGTTTTTACTGTATTTTACTTCTTTCGTACTCTATCCATCAAAAACATTGAAGAATCTTACCGACTCCAAAATGTCGAATGCAAAGAGTGACTAATATGGGTTCAAACTGTAATCACTGCAGTTCTGCACAGTCAACAGATCCGAGGATCTTGGCTCTCTGCTTTTGCCGAGCCAGTGAGCGAGGATATGTAGTTAATATTGAATGCAATGCTGTTGGAAAGAGCAGGTCTCACTCTCGGCACACCTGAACCGTCTAAAATATCTCAGAAGCTCATTTCTCATTCTTAAGCTGGAGCGGAGCTGCCTTGGATGGATGGCCTAGCTCAGCTGAACCTGAGTTTATTGTGCTGTTCGTGATTCATTGAATTTCAATCCGTTTGTGTTGAACAGTAAGTGAAACCATGACTGTAATGCAGTTTAAAGGCAAGAGGATGGAGTCAGGGGAAGGATAGAGAACGAGAGAGAGACTGAGTGGGTGTGAGCGAAGGGGAAACGGGGGAGGGGAGGTGGGAAAAAAACAACAATGAAGAGATACAGAAGGATGAAAAGGACTTCAAGTGACTCACCAGAGAGTCAGTGAGGATCTTTAAAGAGCAAATATACACATTTGGCAATACTCACAGGGAACATTAAGGCATATTTCTATTCTGAACCATCACACTCCCACGTCAGAGTCAGAAGTGCTTTTGAGACGTGTTTGTGATGCGGTGATCAGTGTGTCATTCTGTGATTAGCTTGACGTATGCAATCTTTTTCTGCATATATGACTGTCGTACACCTTCCACATTGAAAGTTGTACGCGATGCAGGAGCTGGATGTGCACTGTGGGTAATGTGGGCCGATGGCTGGCTGGTCCTGAATGGCAAGATAAGCAGGGTTTCAGTACCATAGAGAGCGACCCGGGACAGATTACTGCCTCTCAGATAATACACTCTCAACAATGACAGAGAGCACAGAGAGCCCTTGCTTCTCTCGTGTGGCTTCTGTGCCTTTAATGTCTTTAGTCGCCGTTTGAATCCATTCTGTGCTAAAATTAAGATGCAAAGGTTTTTGTTGTGATACATGCAAAACATGAATCAAGTGACTCTAAGTTTTATTTGTATTTGCTGTGCAGTGTCTGGCAGTGTCGTCATACATTATGTTTATAAATAGAATTATGTTTGGTGTGAGACACAAACAACTACTAATGAGCAACAAGGAAAGAGAATGAAAAGATTTAAAGGGTTAGTTCACCCAAAATAAAAAATCTGTCTTTATGACTCACTCTTCTGAACACAAATGAAGATATTTCTGATAAAGTCAGAGAGCTTTCTGGCCCTGCATAGACAGCAAAACAACTACCACATTTAAGGTCGAGAGAGGTAGTAAAGACATCTTTCAAATAGTCCATGATGTGACATCAGTGGTTCAACATTATGAGAATAATTTTTATGCGCAGATAAAAAAAATTTAAACTTTATTCAACAGTTTCTTCTCTTCCGGATCAGTCTTCGATGCGAGTACTGTGCACAAAGAGTATTCTCGTATCTTAATAAAATTACAGCTGAACCACTGTCACATGGACTATTTTAACGATGTTTTTACCTCCTTTCTGGTCCTTGAACGTGTCAGTTGTGTTGCTGTCTATGGAGGGTCAGAGAGCTCTCGGATTTCATCCAAAATATTTTGATTTGTGTTTTGATGATTAATGGAGGTTTTACAGGTTTGAAACGACATGCGAGTCACTTCTTAATAAATTTTTTAGGTGAACTATCCCTTTAATATAGCTTAAATATAAACTCTTTGATGCAATGCAGTGTTTAAGGAAAATGCTCAGCATTTATTTATTATGTAAAGCCACTTTGTGAATAGTAACTTTACACAAAATATTATCCAGATTGTAGCCGAGACTGATCTGGAAAGACTGAATTTTACAGATGAATGATTTTCTTGATGAGCTGATCATGATGGTGTGCACCAAAGGTCATTATATGAATATAAATGGATTATGCATATAAATGGACCTTCTCAAAACATGAAGCTGTCTGATGAAGGCTTGCTTAAAGCTTATGGAGTTCCCAAGTAAGACGGCATCAAAAATTCAGAGATATAAGCTGGTTGGCCTGAACTTGACCATTCACTGGGACATTAAAATAAATTTTAATTGCTATTGACTTCTTTAGAAATTGTGTGAAAAAAATAAAAGAACATTTAATAGGTACATATTCATCATCATATTCATTCTGTGGCTTTATTACAAGTACTACATACATAATAATATATCCAGTTAAAAGCTGGTTTGAATGAGACTGTCAGTCAGCTAATTAAGTATATTAAACTGAAAAAAAACGAATCTTGAGGAACAGTTATATCACTTCTTCTGCTTAGTAGTAAGAATGAGAGTGAGTAAAGATTTGGCTGGTTAGGAAATGTCAGGTCTTTGAGCAAATTTAACACCTTCATCTTACAGCGTGAAAAAGAAAAATGAAAGTCCACACGACTGATTCCTGTTCAGAGGACAATGTCCATTGCATCGAACCCAGCATGCATTGTTTGCTATTTTGCGATTCTACCGCTCAGTGTTTTCTCTTTCTCTTCTATGACTTGTCTCAACACAGAGAGCGCATCATCACAGCTTGGTCTTGTAAATCAGTGTCAAGCCCTAGATGTCACAGAGAATAGAGCAGTCTGCTTGATATCAGAAGCTACTGTTGCTTTTCCTAAGTAACACTGGCCAAAGCTCGGAGCTGTCTCGGGTCCCTGTAAGTCAGAGACTCCTTATTTAGTCTGTTCCACTTATAGCATCTTGAGGAGGCTACACCGCAGGCAGTTGTCTTCTGACAGATGGCTGCACAGTTGTTGAGCCGGGGGGTAAACTATGGGGTTTCTTTTGTTGGAGGACAGGAACTGTTCATTTCTCACACTAAACTACCTGCTCTTAGGATTTCTTATATTTTCATATTGATAATATAGACTAATATGTGTCTGGATATGTGCCTGTCATTTAAAGGGATAGTTCACCCAAAAATGAAAATGTAATGTTTATCTGCTTAGCCCCAGGGCATCCAAGATGTAGGTGACTTTGTAAGCCAAAGAAATTTGGCCCTGAACACAGATCAAAAACCTAATTCCCTTAATTAAAGAACTGATCTCATATCTTTGTATAGGGCCTTTTTATGCAACAGAACATTTGTCTATTTACACTGGCAATAAAAACAAACAAAACATAACTGGTTTCAGATCAGCATAACCACTTACGATGAGGCCCACGTCCATGTGTCTGCTATGATTGCATCTTTAGTCGGCAGTCATTGATGAATTGAATAATATTCTCAATCTCTCACTTTCATCTCTGGGGTGACACACAATACAATAACAAGCTCTTAGTATCTATCTGCTGCAGACAAATGGGTTTTGTCCGCTGCCTGTTTTTATGGTCAGCATCTCCAAAACAAGTCTCGGTAACACTTTATAATAACATTCAGTTATAACACAAGTCATTTATAATGATTAACTAATCTTTTGCAAAGCATGACTATGTGTGCATAAATGATTAATAAGTAATATGTTAATATTTGTATCTATGTATTTGTAGATTAAGTTATAAATCATTTACAAGTGATTAGATGAAGATGAATAAAAAACATTTGATAAAAACGAGTGAAGAACACATTTACTGTATACTCATGTGCATTACGTATTATGTATGTTATTGTCTTTGACAGACAGCATGTTGAAGCTACTCTAATCGATATTTTCGCGTTCTTCTCGGAAAGCGATGCCGTAGTCGAAACATCCGGTAATGTGGATTTTGCTAGTAATGCATCTCATATACCGTGTATTGTGCATGTTACTCTTTGACAGACAGTGAAGCTGTGATGTTCAAATGATGTGGATTTAAAAACGGATGGATTGTAAGCTAATAATTATTCATTTTTTATGTATTAAGTGAAGTGACTGATGCACAAAAGTGTGTTATGTTGATGTTTTTAGTTCTAATATTCCAAACGACAACCAGCCTAAAGGTTTTTGACAGACATGATAACATGCATAAGGGTTGAACTGTTTGATTTTTGGGTGTTATTAAAAAACACTTGAGATATTCAAAAGATGTAGTCCATTATACTTATTTTACGGTGAAAATGAATAGGAATCAAACAAGTTTATCATAAGCACATGTCAGGTGTAAAGGGGGCACAGACCAAAGCAGTGTTGATTTGCTGACAAAGCTGTATTTGCCAATCTGCAGTGTTAAAAAGGGGTTTGTAGTGTTTCTTTGTTGTCTGGGTTTGTTAATCAAACAGATTTCCACTTCTTTAAAACCATGTTTGAAGTGTTTTGTAATGAGCTGTGACAGAGATAAACGCCTTTGATAAAAAGGATATGAACTTCTAAAGCAGCCTAAATCAAACCATGCACGATTACTTAACATGATCTACCTTTTATATATTTATTTTTTGTATTATTATCTTTCATGTACTTGGATGAGTTCTTGGTAGAGTGTGGTAGAGCCTGGATCTAAGACTGCTTTAACACTAAAGTCTTAAAAAATATACACCAGTGTTATTTTAATATCACTGATTTAGTATTATAGTTTATGTTAATACTTTTGGAATTAGATTTGTAAAATATATTTTCTATTTAATTTGTCTGTGTGTGTGTGTGTGTCTGTGTGTGTGTGTTCATTTTGAACGTTGTTCTGCACCAAAAAAAAAATATTTTTAGTTTTTATTTATTAGTTGTAGGTTTTTAATTGTAGTTCTAAATGAAAAGGAGAACTGTTGCCTTGTCCACTAGCTAAAATAAAATTAGTTTAAGTTATATATATATATATATATATATATATATATATATACAGCACTATATCAAGATTACAATAAAAGTTGGTGTGTTCTGCTCAGTATTGTTTTGTACTGTCTATCCTGTATTATATTATAATGCTTACAGTATTAATACACCCTATATGCACAATATTTATGTCCATTCGGTTAACGGGATTCTTATATCAGCGTTTTTTGGCAGGAATTTGGCAGGCGTTTTTGAGATATTGGTAACGTGGGCACCCGTGGCCTATGTGCTGACTGGCTCTCTGTTCATAAAACGCTGTGCTTTGCTCTTCTGTCACGTACTTCATGAATAACGCCACAGATATTCATTCAAATATTGTCAGATGTACTGGGTTATATTTACTACTCTCTTGCTCCTTACTAACTCACATGTTGTAACCGATCAACATCCGCTGTTACTGCACCCACCAATATGTTAATATTAGCTGCTAATATTACATAAATTAGCATTTTTATTCTGTGTTCCATTTTGGCAGATTGTCCAGTGCAACACCAGCCCCTTGTAACGCACCTCCCTGCGTTGAAGAAAGGGCTAGTGTGCTTGATATTATATGTTATGAAAGGCCGGGCCCTGATTGGCTGCTTGAGGTCTTCTGCAAGCGCTTCCGTATAGCAACAGACCCCCGTTCCCCCCTCCCCTGCCCGTTTCCCCATCCTCCCTTTCGTAAGACAGTGGCAGCCCCTCATACGGTGCTCAGATTCTGCCTCCGAGGGGGCTTTGCTCTGCTGCCGCTGCATCTGGAGGAGCAGAAACCATAGTAACAGCTAGGCTTTGCTGACCCTGGCTTTGCTGACTCCCCGCGCCGCACAGTTTTTAGGCTTGACCTGGATTCCATGTACCACTGGTTACTTGGGTAGAGACGCTCAGTCGATTGACCCGCTTCTTTTCTTGTATGGTCAATGATCAGAAGACCTCAGTGCATGTGGCGCGGTGCAGCGCCTCTGGGTTTGTGACGGCACTCTCTCGATGCCCCTGCCCACACTACACTATTTCAGTAACAATGTTTTGCAGAGCGTTGACTCATTTGCTCTATGAATGGAGCTTTTCCTGCGTGTGAATATTTAAAAGGATTAGGTCTAGCCTGCTTAAGGATATGATGCTGCTGTGGGTGTTATAGAGGCTTTGTATGATAAAATATGCAATTGTTCTTTCATGATAACCCGCTGCTGACTTATTCTCAGCTGCATGGTTGCGTGTGGTCATGTAGGTAGATGTATTTTGTGATAACATCTGCTTCAGCTCAAAACTGAAAGACTGTAATAGGAAATTTGTGTAGAAAAATAATAGAAAGGGTCTAAGAGGTACATGCTTTTGTAATTGCCTTTATTAGATAATTATGCCATTTCCCGTCTATGATGTCTTTTCCCTGACAAGACAGACTGCAAATATTAAATCAGTACGCAAAAATATAAATAGCCTCATAGTTAACATACATGAACTAATACCATAAAACAAAACAGAAAAACTACTTAACAAATCATTAGTTTATCCCATCTTTATTCAAATATGAATGTTTATGAATATATGTAATTTATAGTATCATGATAATATGTCACTATTTAAAGCTATGTTAATGATGTCAAGCTTTATTTTTACATATATAATAAGTTTTTCTAATGTTGTAACAAAATATGGCCAACCTGCACTTAATAACCTGCCCACAATGTACCCCCCCCCCCAAAAAAAACAAACAAATCAAATGAATAATAGTTTCTGAGAATTGAAGAAAAAAAAATCTGCAACCCAGACTTGATGCTGTGATGACAAACAGCAGTAAGAGTGTCACAAAAAATAAATAAATAAAATTCCTTTACAGCAAGGTAACTTTTGTAAAAATATATATTTTTTTACATATTTGTTAAACCTGTCATTATGTCCTGACAGTAGAATATGAGACAGATAATCTGGAAAAAATCAAGCTCCTCTGGCTCCTCCCAGTAGTCCTATTATCATTTGCAGTTACGGACCGCTCCCGGTAAGAAACAACCAATCAGAGCTGCGGTCCGTGACTTTGTTTGTGTTCAAAATGTAGAAAAATGTATATAATAAGCGAGTACACCATGAATCCATTTTCCAAACTGTGTTTTTGGGTGCACCTATAATAAGTGATTATATTCGGACTATTTTAGATTGCTTCGGGGGTACCGCAGCGGAGTAACCCAGTACCTTTGTGATTCTTCATAGACCTATACAGAGAGAAGTAGTTCCGGCTACGATGTTCTTCCACAAGACGCAAGCAGTTCTGTTTATTAACCGCTAGAGCGTCAAAAGTTACCGACTGCAACTTTAAGTATTTAAAGTGTTTCTAAAATGAGTAGGAAATTCATAAATCCAGAGCTGATCCTGTGACAACACACAACAGTTGTGTCTGCATTCAATAAAACACCCATAGTGTATCCTAAATATAAAATAAAATGGCCACACTTTATTTTAAGGTCCAATTCGCATGAGCGCTTTTGTGGACCTAACTTAACTTCCGGTAGACTCCAAATAGAATCAATAACAACAGCCAAGTCCCTCTAGAGTAGATATTTTTTGATAACAAACAAAATGTTTGCTGCGTGGATCAGGCGGACTTAATAAAAATGCAAATTCATTATTTGCCAACAGGAGATGTTTTACAGTTTTTCTCAGTCACTTTGGTGCATTTTTCAAAACAGAAATGAAATTTTCAAAACTACTTGTACAACCTCCACATCATCTAGTCATTAATACACATCATAAAACCAGTTTCTCATTCTTTTGAACAAGTTGCGATTGCTTTTGTACATTCATGCAATTGATTACGCACATTTATCTGCGGTTTCCTACATTATCAGTTGCTAATGTCATGTTGCTCAAAATGTATTATACAGTTTTCTGTGCAATAGTCTTACCCCCCAAAACATCTAGTCTTTAGTTCATCGTATAAGTCATTAAATGCAAAATGGTTAATCTAGTTGTCATAAACTGCCAAGCACACTTTTTATTTGTATTTTTACACACTATTATTAGATGTTTTGTCAATTTGGCATGAATTGTGCAAGTGAATCTTGACTAATGAAGAGAATGTAGATGATAAACCAATGATAAACCATTTCTCTGAAATAGCTCAAAGGTTCATCTCATGAATCTTCAGTAGGAAAGCTTATACTGTATAGACAAAGGACAACACAAGAGTTACAAATTCTGAAAATTGAATTATTTTCATCTTTGTTCCCATATTTCCTTTTCTATATCACAATGGCATTGTAAAAGTATTTTTTATTTTTTTATTTTTTTGGTCAGACCACTAGTAAAAGTGTAACTGGGAATTCTATCCAGTCTCTTTCAATCAACATCCCACAAACAGTAATGTGTAAATGTGTAGTTTTGAAATGGATATATGGCATACATAAGCATATGGCATACTGTTCAATACAGTAGTTTACATCAGAACATCCCTCCACTGTTAAATTGACAACATGACTAAGCAATTTGACTGTCTTATCCGTAAACTATGACACAAGGACTTGACATTCTGATGGCACTGACATGTTCATTGACACAGATATTTATTTTTGAGAGATGAACTAAGGATTTTGAGCAAGAGACTGGCTTTTGCAGGTCATCCATTGTGTTTTGATATCTGTACGAGTTGTTTTGAGAAATGCACTTACTGTTTTGCAAATCTCAAGAATGATTAGAGAAATGTACCAAAGCGACTGAGAAAAACTGTAAAGCATAGACATAAAGCGCAAGAAATAGAGGTTTCCCCAGTAACAGCAGTAAACGAAGTAGAGCTGGTACGCTCATACGCTGCTATCAGGCTATAACATGCAAGTTCTCCTACAGAAATACAGCGATATAAAAACACCTGTGCCTCGCTTTGATATTTAAACATATAAATGTAAGGAATTATTATTATTTAACGTGCAGTACGTAACATTACTCAATGAAGCCTTTTTGAAAAAAGATCAGTTTTAAAATTGTGGCGAGTCTCCAAAAATAAATAAATGTATGGGAAACACACCCCGCAGCACAACCACCTGAGCCTAACTTCAGTCTACTCATCACATTGCCTTTAACTGCGTTTGTAGAAGGCACCGCAGCCAGACCGATATACACAACACAGACCGGAAGTTAACTTAGGTCCAGGCGCGTGCGCCCGTTGAAACCCTCTATATGAAGTATGAGACCCCTATCAAGTCAATATTCCATCTAGCTAGTAGTAATATATGTTAAAAAACACGGTCGCCCCCTTTTGTTCACTCTGTAATTTAAATATTGTGGGTACTTATATGCACATGTTTTATGAATGCCAACTTATTGGTAACTTTTGGGATGAGGCATTTCAAGTTGTGACAGAATTATGTGATAAGGTAATCCTTAAGCACCCCAGTCTTTGTTTGTTGAATGATGATGCGGATCTCGATCTTACTGTTAGCCAGCGTAGGATTCTTCACACTGCTCTAACTGCAGCCAAAAAAATAATCTTTAAGATTTGGCATGAGCCTACAATTCCAGCAGGTAAATTGTGGCTCATAGAAATTAAATACATTGCACTTTTAGAACTTACTACAGCAAGAATTAATAAAGCCAAACCAAAAACACTTAGGGCCTGGAGTGAATTGGTTACAAAGCTATCACTGATAATAACTCAATAGGTCTTCCGTATGGATTACTTCTGAGCGCTATCAAGGAGGAGCAGTGGAAATCCTGGAGCTGTGTTGTTGTTGTTTTTCCACCCCTTAACTTAATTTGTTTTTGTTGTTTTTTTAACAAGCAAACCCTGGTCTTGTACATAGTTATATGTGGCCACAATTGTGGACCTTGTTCAACTTTGGAAAATAAATAAATAATCATAAAAAAAAAAAAAAAAAACACGGTCGCCTTTCGTTAATAATTATAGTTAGAGAACTGCATTTGAAGCTACTTTATTCAGCTAGATGTAGAACAAATGTAGATTTACATGAGAGCTAGTACGTCTGCGTTTTACACAAGAAATCATCGTTTCACAAAATATACTGATAGATACAGTTAGCTGAATGGATGCATACCTGTTTATCAGAATGCAAGTGAGTTCGGCATCTCTCTGTAGTTTCAGCTTGTCACGAAGCTCTCTCTATCTTGGAAATGCCACTCCAATATTTACCCGCGTCTTGTTGCTTCTCTTGTCCCAAAACCATCTCGGGTCATTTATTTCACCCGTGCGTTTGTGCTTCACAGAACGTGCAGGCAAAGCATAATCATGCTCCATAACTAAGTTATTGATTGAGGTTTAAATACGAATATAAACAATATAAATATAAAATATAATAGTCTCGATAAAGGCTACTACTTTTTCTTCTTCGTCTCGTCTTTGTTTCTGTTCGCCTTTGTATTTGCCGGTTCCGTAAGAAGTTAGATAAACTAAAGGGGTCAAAGTTTATATGACGCCATAGACGGGCGACAAAACGGAAATAAAGAAACGTGCCGTGTCTTCTAATTAAACTATAATTTTCTCCGAATTTGAAAGTTCGTGGAAACTGTCGGGATGATGTAAGTACACAACTAAAAAATATATATAACATACATATAGTGATTTCTGCTATTTTTAAAGCAGAAAAATTACATATTGCGCCTTTAATAAATTCCTAATTTGCCGTTTATTAATAGTTAGCAAGGTAGTTGTTAGATTTAGGTATTAGGTTGGATTAGGGATGAGAATATGGTCATGCAGAATATGTGCTTTATAATTCGAATAAACAGCCAATGTGTTTATAATAGGCACAGAGTATTGGTTCTTATACAAAGGTGTTATCAATAAAATAGTCTCGTGTAGCCTTCATACTGAAGGTCTGGAATCTATGGCAGCTTTCATTGGCCAAGGCCCGCCCATAGGGCCATTTGACCGACATGTCAATCAACCAATCACAGTTCATTTCGTTCAACGTCACGTTTCGAGGCATGGAAATGTCACCACAATAACAGGCCAGTGTGTGAAACTCTCGGACATATTTTAAAGATTATATGCCGCGAATGTTAAATATTTCACATACTTTTGAAAATCCATCATTTAGTTGATCCCGATAAGCGCTCATTTTCACAGTTGTAAACACTAGGCTTTCTACTTTCATAAGTGGGTTTGGCGCCATGATATCTTTGTTTCCAGGTGGAATGTAAAAGAACGCGACACACACGTCTCGCAAAACTCCTGTAGAATTCAACCAATCCGATGAGGACTTCAGCACTCGTGAAGTATTTCCAATTTTGTGTGCCATATGCATCAGACATTCAGCCAACAGCCCCGTGGGCGTGATGTCTGAGGTTGAGAATAACAAAAAAAATTTTTATAAAAGTTTTACCAAGTATTTTTACCAAGTATTTAAAGTGCATCTAAAGGTGGTAAAATAACTAAACACTAAACATTTGATTCAGTAGGTTCTTTAAAGTTAATCTAACTTTCACCATGGCTTGAATAGTGTGTCACCGTCTGTTTTATAATCTGCTCTTTAGTTTTAAATGAGCAGAATGGGGTTTAGACTAATAAATCCACTGAAACATGGGCCCAATCCGATTAGGTGCTTTTCTAAATGAAGCAGCGAGTTGCAGTCTCGTGGACCTGCCCTGAGTCTCTGTATAACTGTTAAAAATCAGTATCATCTGTCGCACCAATGGATGTCACTGCTAGATGCTGATGGTTGCTGTCTGTCTTGTGTGTTACAGATGTGATGGAGCAGCAGAAGGTGCTGCGCTCAAGCTGTTTGGTGAGTGGAGTCCACACCCCTCCCATCCGGCGCCACAGCAAGCTGGCCACGCTGGGGCGTATTTTCAGACCGTGGAAATGGAGGAAAAAGAAAAATGACAAGCTGAAGCAGAGCTCTACAGGTAAGACAAGCTGGTCTTTGTTGCCCTTTTATTTAAGTTAATTTTATTTTCTTTTTGAGGGTTGAGTAATGTAAAAGTACCATTTATAAAAAAAAATTGCTGTTTAAAATGACTTATTTTAGTTTCTAGGTTTTTATTTTCAATAAAGTATTGAATTTTAAAATCAACCATTTATCGGTTATTGGCCATACAATAAAAATAATTATCGGCTTATCAATATTGGTTAGAATTTGAATATCAGTGCACCTTTAACTAGCACTTAACTAATATCTATAGAGGTATTAACTTAAGCTAAAAGAAAGAGGACCTAAAACAGAACCCTGGGGGACGCCGCGGATAACAGGAGTGCTAGAGGATGAAGAAACGTCTGTTTGTTATTGAAGAACCAAACCAGAGAAGAGTTTCCAGTGTCAGTGATGCCAACATCTAAATGACAGAATCCAATAAAGACTTGAGGTCCAGAAGGAGTTGAATATTAAGCACCCCTGATTCAGCAGAAAGGAGGAGGTCAATTATGGCTCTGCAGAGCGCTGTCCCTGCTACTGTATATAAAGGACAATATTCTGCCTGGTAAGGCTTGTACAGAGTGTAAAACACTTGGTATGGTAGTTTAGAGGCAACAGCTCCGTTCAGTAGAGGTTTGTGATAGGTCTATAATTATTTCACACAGAGGGACCTAGACAAAGTTTCCTGAGAATTAGGGTGTCAGCAGCGGTTTTTAGTTCTAATGGAACAGTGCCAGAGGCAAGAGATCTGTTAATCAAGCGTGAAATGAGTGTACTGATAGCAGGCAGCTTTAGAAACAGTTTAGTTACATAATGAGACAATATCATCATCATTCAATCGAGGTTGGCAGAGGATGTGATACACAAATGATAGTAGATGCATGCAGAGGATGAGAGAGGATTGTTAGACATCTGATGGTGTTAAGATTGTGAATGAGTGGCAAAGTCAATCCTGTGACAACAATTTTGGAGAGGTAAAACAATGGCTTTTCACTACTTTATTCTTCTTTCAAAGTGATAGTTCACCCAAAAATTAAAGGACGATAACTATAAAGATAACGATGAAGATAAAAGTTCAGAAAATTGTAACAGCTGATGAATGATAAAAACAAAACATCGAAACTAAATCAGAATCAATCCTGCTATGACGGGTTTAAGAATTTGAAGTTGCAGACGAGTGTGCACAGAAGATGCACAGACAATATTGTCCGCTGATGTGGACGCTAATATAGTTATCTTTATTATTGTGAACGGGCCTTTCTCACCCTCATGTCATTCCAAACCTGGACTGTGTTTCTCCTGTGGACCTAGGTTCAAATCCATCAATTCAAAATGCAAATGAATTAGTCAACGTCTATTTTTTTTACTTAATAAAGCGTCTTTGACATTTTGTTAAATTGGGGAAAAATGGCAGGTGTTTCTAGATCTGTTATTGGACTATTTCATTTATAGAAAAGTTGCACAAATTTATACAAATCTTTTACGTAAGTTACTTTTAATAGTTTGTTTTAAAACTATGTAATCCAAATTGATGAAATGTTACAGTACATACAATTCAAATACATAAATATTATATTTAGGACTGGGTAAACTTTAAAATGGCTCTAAACTCTTATAGGGCATTTGTCCATCTGTATAATGCTTCAGCCAACAGCAGCCATACATGAACCCTTGGCATTTTATTAAAGATAATTTGGAGTTAACAACCAAAAACCAATAGCCAGAGGGTTACAATCGCAGAATGTATAGCTGTAAATTTTTTTTAGCACACCCTGTGCAGATCTCAAATAACATCCCCAAATGACCAAGTCACAAACACCTACCCTCATCATGTCAGCCAGAAGATGGCACAGATGGAGCTACGTGAGTGAAGGAAACCGATCATGCGTACATATATGTTGTATAACTTATGTTGACGAATGTTCATGATTAGAGCAATCTTATATATTGTTCCTCTGTGTGCAGATGTGGCCTTGGCCTGTGGACTTCACTCTCCAGACCCCAGCTCTCCCATCCAGGGCATCTCCGATGCTGAGATCCGGCTGCCTGGCTCCCAGGGGCCCATTCTCAGCATCAGTAGCATGGAGTACCTCAGCTCAGAGCAAGACAATCTCCCTACCGGTGAGTGATCGTTATCATTTTTATATATATTATTAATTGTGTAGAATTATTTATAAATACATATATATATACATACAGCGCTTTGGGTGTCCCGAGTGTGAGTCCTGACTCTCAGACCATTCCTGATCCCAGCCCTTTTTCTCTCACCCACTTCCTGTCAAACTACTGTCCTATCTAAATCAAAGGCATAACATTTCAAAAATAAATCTGTAAAAAAGTATGACAAAGGTATGTTAAGTATTTTAAAAAGTTAATAAAAAAAATTACACTATAATATAATTTATAATGTTACAAAAGATTTCTATTTCAAATAAATGCTGTTCTTTGGAACTGTCTATTCATATTCAACAATCATAGTGTACATAATAATATTATTCAGCAAAAATGGTTTTTAGCATTGGTAATAAGAACTATTATTAACAATTGAATGGTGAATTGAATAGAATGATTTCTGAAGGATCAAGTGACTCTGAAGTCTGGAGTAATGATGCCGAAAAATTCAGTTTTGCATCACAACAATAAATTACATTTTTAAAACATATTAAAAAAGAAAATAGTTGTTTTAAAGTGTACTTTGTTTTTGATCAAATAAATGCAGCCTTGGTGAGTATATAAGGCATAATAAATAAATTAAAAAAAATTATTTATTCAAAACTTTTGTGTTTGGGGCTGGCCTAACTGTTTGACTAATAGACTATAGGAGAAGTGGTCGGGAAACCTGTCCGGAAACATTCATTATTTTTAGCAAATGTAATCCTTTAAAAAAAAAAACAGCATTACTGATCTTTGAACTCCGTTCCTAATAATTTAAAGAGATTTTTTGTTTTCTATCAGTGGTAGATTCTGTACAGGACAATGAGTCAATGGAAGAGCCAAATTCAAATGAGGAAGAAGAGGAAGATGAGGAGGCGGCTCCCTCTGTAAATGAGAATGAAGATGCTGAGGAAGACGAAGAAGAAGACAGAGAGGAAGATGAGGACGATGAACTGCAGGAACAGTCTCCTCCAAGCGGCCACAGCAATCTCGCTTCTCATCTAAGCACGGAGGAAGGTATGCTCTTTTTCACATAATGAAACTCGGATTAAATTATCAGATAATATTGCAGTATATGAATGCATTTTCTGGTTTCCGCAGACCCAGGTAAAATCGTCATCGCATCAGTGCCTCATTCAAACTCTTTTCTCCAAAAAGAACTGCCTAGAGTCCCTGACGGCCCCAGTCCTGTGGTTTTAAGAGGGCCTTTTACTAATCCCATGGGGTCGCCACATATAGGTAGCATACACCCACCTTTGCCCCCTAGCTGTATAATAGAAGAACTGCACCGAGCACTGGCATCAAAGCTCAGACAGGACAGGTGAGTTATTGCTCAGTTTCAAAATAACTTTAATTTTTTTTTTTAAGAAATATTTTCTGTAACGTTATTACTAATGTATCACAATACAGTGTGTCTCGTTCCTTTTTTTTTCTTTAGCATTGAACGAGAGCCAAGTGGAGATGGTGAGAGCAGAAAGGAAGCCGAGGAAAACAAGGAAAATGTTCGACAGGACAACTGCTTTACTGATGCTTCAGGAATTATTTACGACATTGACAGCTGGAACGACTCTGTCATTTCTGGTGGGTGTACTGCATTTTTTTTTACACCTAAGGGGTCTTTAGATAAAGCAATTATTTCTTATAGCTAGAAGATCAGTTAGAATTTTGTATGTTTGCCATGATATTATCAATGTATCATTGCGTTTTTTAATGTTGCATAATAAAAGTAGCGAGAGAGTCAGCGAGATCATTGGTCATTTCTGTCTGGAAATCTGGAGTACTTGAGGTTGTTCTGTCTGTAAATTTCGAGTTATATGACAAACGTGTGCAGGTACATTGCCAAGGAGGATGAGGAAGGAGCTGCTGTCTGTGAAGCTTCGGAATCGTCCCAGCAAACAGGAGCTGGAGGACAAGAACATTTTCCCTGCACGGAGCGACCAGGAGAGACAGGAGATCCGTCAACAGATTGAAATGAAGCTCGCCAAGTAAGTCATAAATACACGTTGACTGTACTTTATATGTAAGTTTATCAAATATTACACTGCCCTCCTCAGGACTTCTTAGGAAATACATGGAAATGTCATCTTCAGGAGACTGAATGAATCTGTTTTAAACAACAGTCAACCTTAATTCTAATATTGATTTAGCATCATATCAAAATCATGTGCTTATTGTCCTCAGTTTCAGACAACAAATCTGTTTACCTATATCACAGGATGATATGAACAAGTGAACTTGTGAAACAGATAATGAAAACAGATTTCATGCAAAGGAAATGTTAGTATGTGTACACTGGCTGGTAATCTGATATAAGGTACATAGCAGAAACTGGGATTACAGTTGATTTAGGATTGGAGTTCATCTGAGTGAATACATCCACTACAGATTTCATTTGATTATATTATTACATCACCTGGCTTTGACTTCAGAAGTTCAGTTTAGTATGTGGTGCACTGCTTATATTTGTGGCAGAGAAACTTCTACAGGCTGCAACAGTTATACACTTAGATGTTTTTGTTTTGCTTTGCTGTTTTGTTTTGCACAGTTTATTACTTCAAGTTTTCTTTTGTTTGTTTTGCTTTTATTTAATTTTTTTTGCTCTGCTGAATTATGTTGTTTTGCTTTCTTTTATTTTTGCTTTGTTTTCTTGTTAGACGTTGTTGTATTTTGTTTTGCTGTGCTTGTTTGTGTTGTGTTTTGTGGTTCTTGTGTTTTGTTTTGTTTTGCTTTGATTTCTTAGCATTGTGTTTTGTTTCCCCAGTTTGTTGTATTCTGTTTTGCTTTGGTTGGATGTGTTGTTTTTATTTGTGTGTGTGTGTGTTTTTTTTTTTGGTTTTGCTTTATATTGTTTGATTTGTTTTGTTTTGTGTTTTTTTTTGCTTTGCGTTTTGTGGCTTATTTTGCTTTGCTGTGTTGTGCTGTCAGGTTTTATGTTACATTTTGTTTTGTGGTTTGTTTTGATGTGTTATGTTTTGCTTTGTGTTTTAACCTTGATAAGAAAGAGCACTATTAAAAATTTCAATTGTTATAATTCATGGACGCTTTGAAATACAGACCTAGGGTTGGACTATTTTTATGGAGGCAATCTGCAGATTATTGCAGAAGTGAAATCATTTGAAAATAATTATAAAAAAATAATAATTCAAAAACAAGAAGTGAAAATTTTCTGTTAAGAAAATGCTCTGTACCATTTGTATTTTATTTTATATGATATATATATATATATATATATATATATATATGTGATTTTTTTTATCAAAAATTGCTGTAAAATTAAAGCCTTATGTATAAATAAGTTATGATCCAAATTTGAAGTTGATATTGTAAAAACTGAGGTTCCTGAGAGATTTTATTTAGGACGTTATACAACAAACAACCACCGGGTGCCATCAAAACTCATTACATTTTTTTAATGCATTTTTTCTGTCACTAATGTCTAAATATCTTTGTCAATATTAGTTAACACATAATGCATATTTACATTTTCAGTGTGGCATTTAAAACCTCAGCCGTTAGATCCGCAACAATAGATACTTCAGCCTTATCATAGAAGCAACGTTGTGTATGATCTTTACAACCAGGTGTAAGGGGGAAAACAGCTGAGGAACGCCAGCAGATCGTGCAATTACAGATCGTATCATGATAAGTCTTATGTAATCAGCTGTGGTATTTGTCACTTTTAGAAACACTGATTATGTCTAGGTTAGTTCAGGCTATAAGAGAGCTTTGTGTAGGCCGCAGTGACAAGAGATGAAGTACTAAAAAAATTTATAAACAACAATGGTAATTGGCCATTCTAAGTTTTGTTTTGTGAGAACCATGTTGTTTGTGACTAAGATGTGATTCAGATAAGGATTTGAGGAGAAAGCAGACAGTGTGTTGACTAAAATGGTTCAAAAGGCACTCTTTGAATTTAATATAAATGTATAGTATTATACATGTTCATTTAACTGCAGTTAGCATGCAATTATGTATCAGAAAACATGGCATTGAGTTCCACAGCATGTACTCGTTTTAAAGCCTTCAGCGCAAGACTTAATTCTAGCCATTTTGTAATTGACAGTATCAACCAGAATGGAGGCAGGAAAAATGAGAAGCATCAGGTCACGTCAGGTCAGCCGAGAAGGACAGTTGTTTCAGATGTAGAGCGTGATATTTAGAGCATCTTGATGTACGCATTGATAAATGGTTCACAATAATCCCAGAAACATGTACAGTATTAAGACAGTGAATTCAGGTTCTGGTCTGACAGTGATAGTCAGCGTAAATGGGTGCTGTCCACTTGATCTAGACCAGCGGTGAAGTGTGATGGTCAATGCACCTGCAGCACAAGTCTGAGATAAACAGAGTGACACTTTGCTGCAGCAGCATGTCATGACCTTCCTATCTTTGGCTTGCCATGCCCTACTCCACCACCGAAGAAAGACACGGCTGGAGCTATTCTTAGAGCTCAGACTGGTGAATAATGGATGCTAGTGCATGTTCCCCTCCTCCATCTCTACCTCCACCATAGTGAATACCAAATACAGATGTAGTTTACAGTAGCACTCATAGCAGCTTCTCCTAATTGATGGAAAGATGTTTGGCTAAAGTGCACTGCCATCCGTCTGTTAATTTAAGCGGTCTGATTAATGACCGGTGCATAATGGAGACCAGTGGCATGAGCTTCCAGCGTTGCTCGGGTGGATCTCTTTGTTTCAGTATTCACGGGGAAGCTACTGTTGCTAGGCAACCGCTGATACAGGTCAATAATATCCAGGCAGCTTCCGAAGGCGCTTTGGGAGTAGTTCTCCATTTCAGTTCATGAAATATTAACACTGCCACATCTGCTGGAATCCCGTCTTACTCAGCTTATATGAGTGACTGCAGCGTGGCAATGGCTGGAATGCAATATAATGTTGTTAAATGTCTTATAGTTTATCAGATCTCAATATATAGCTTTGCATAGCAAAGTATTTCAAATGAATAGTGCATTTGGAAGAAGCCGTACAGTAATTTTCCATGAGACGACATGCAATTTTATTAGCAATTTTTACAATTTAAGACAAATCATAATATATATGGAGTCATTCTAGTTACATATGTGACCCTGGACCACAAAACCAGTCCTAATAGCACGGGTAGCAATAGTCAACTATATATTGTATGGGTCAAAATTATCATTATCATTAAGATATTAAGTAAAGATCATGTTCCATGAAGATATTTTGTAAATTTCTTACTGTAAATAGTTTTTGATTAGTAATACGCATGGCTAAGGACTTCATTTGGACAGCTTTAAAGGTGATTTTCTCAATATTTAGATTTTTTTTTCTCCATCAGATTCCAGATTTTCAAATAGTTTTATCAATATTGTCTTAACAAACCATACATCAATGGAAAACTTATTTAATCAGCTTTCAAAAATATGTGTATGTGTGTATATATATATATATATATATATACAGAATACTGTTTTAGTGAGACAAAGCAATACGGTAGTTGTAATTATAATTTGTTATAAAAAAAAAAATAATTATAATTTGTAATAATTAACTTTTCAATCAGGTAATGACACAAAAACATCACAAAATTAATAAAATTCACTTATTATAATGTGTGCAATTGCTTTCCAAACAAAACTAAGCCTCTTCCTGGAAGATTGGCTTTTACTGGCTCTTAATTAGGGATATTAAAAAGATTAAGAGGATTAAAAAATAAGATTAGTGACAGGGAAAAAATAATGTAAATTGATTTTTGACAATTAAAACAATATCCCAAGTGAATAATTTTTGTTAGAGAAAGGGGAAAAACACCTGGAATATTACATTAAAAATGTTTTTAATCATTTACATATAAATTGAATTGTCAAAATTGAATGTGTAACACATAGCAATATCAACTCAAACCAAAGTCTCTCTCTCTCTCTCTCTATTTATATAAATAGATTTACATATTTAATATACCCCCATGTTCACGTAATTGTGAAATGTGATCGAATAAACCAGACTAAACTCACTATAGGATTTCTACCTATAAAAAATAGTTTAATGTTTAATAGAATATATTAAGACACGGGCTACTGCATAGGAGTGACCTAGTTTCTTTGTTCCACTCCTACTAAATGGTATTTGCCATCATATTATATTCAAATAAGTGATTCTCAAGCAAATAAAAATACTCAACCAAATCAGTGCGCTACTACAAGGGCGAGGAGAGACGGAGCGCATGACAAAGAGCGCGTGCAGCAGCGCTCCGTCCGTCCGCGCGCGCCTGCCTGTTCAAAAACCACAACAAGGCAAGCAGCACGAGTTCACGTGCACCGAGCGCACTCTCACTCAACTGAATCTCATCTTAATAGCTGGTGTTTATTTAGCGAAGGTGCTCGTTTTGCATCCAGATGCGGACTAATAGCTGTCAGGCTGAACACAAAAGACGAGAGTCAGGAGTCCCCTCTGGAGCTCAGTGAGCCGCTTCAGCGCGGGACAGAATGGTTCAAAACATTATTCTCATCTTTCTCCGCAGGAGACTCAGTCAGCGGCCGGCCGTTGAAGAGCTGGAGAGCAGAAATATTCTGAAACGTGAGTATTACGCTACGCGATAAAAATGATCCACATTCACAGAAATGTAAATAATGTATGTATGTATGTATGCATGCATGCATCAACAATGGTTGTTTGTGAATAATAGTTATAAACATTCTGTTATCAATGAATATTGTTTATAGTATTGCACGTTAATAATATCACGATTTCTACTTCATTGTAATATTTATTGTATTTGTAAATAGATACATTTTATTATTATTGTATTATATGTAAATCAATAATAGTACAATATATAATACAAATAGTATTCTATTTTTAATCAATTATAAATATATTTACAAATATTTATAAAATATATTTTTTTAACAAAAATAACAAATAATAATAAATAAAATATTTTTATATTTTTATTAGCATTTATAATTTCATATAATATATAAAATAAAATGATTAAATCAGTACTTAATTGCTACTTCATTGTATTGAGCTTTATATTTGGTAAATAATATTTTATATTATATACGTGTATTATATATAAAATGAATAACAATTGAAATATTTAATTTTGAATAGTTGCTGATATTGCACAGTAATAATATCACTATTGCTACTTCATTGTGATAACTTTTATATTTGTAAATAAACATTACTAATATTGTCCGTGTATATAAAGTAATTTTCTAATATAAATTAAATATGTATAATTTAAATATCAAGTAATTGTATAAGTGAAAAAACGTTTGTTATATTTAATCAGTAGTTTAATTAAATTAAATGTTTTATGAATAATATTTATATATTTATATATATTTATATATATATGAATATACATAATAATAATAACAAATAGAGCATGAATTTACTCGGTGAGAAAAAAAAGTTTTTTAAAATCATATTTTTAATTGGCACTTAACTCAAGTGTTTTATTAACTAAAAGTTTTTGCTGGCTGTTAAGGTCTAAATGTGGTCAGTTATGACTATCATAGAGTAGATGACTGTAATCTGTGTGTCAGATAAGATGCCTTGCTCAAGCAGGTCTGTGACTGATCACCTCACTGAGTCTCTCTCTGGCTCTTTCAGAGAGGAATGATCAGACGGAGCAGGAGGAAAGAAGAGAGATCAAACAGAGACTGAACAGAAAGGTAAACCAGCTTTCTGCAGGTTATTTCACTTGCAGCATGCTTTATTTTTCTAATGTATGTGTATAAATGGTGGTCACTGTTTGTAAGGAAGTTTCTGGTCTTGACACTTTTGACTGCTGCTGCTATCATTGCTACTTGGAAAAATACATTATAAAAGGGTAAGGGAATTTTTGTGAATAATAATGTTGAGAAAGAGCTGCATCAGATTGAGGGAACCTCTGTTAAAGTACGCTATTAAAAGATGAGCCAGTTTCACTGACACACCAGAAGCTAAAGCAGGACCTCAGTGCTTGGGAGATTTAACAGTATGTCTGCAATCAACAATAATAATACTAATTACATTTAGGAGTCATAGTTTTTTCCCCCAGTGTACAATTAATCACATTATTTACCTTTTTTTTAATACACCTAAAATTTATCATTATGACTTGCTTACATTATTTTATGATAACATAAAAACAATTTATTTTAAAATGGTGTTGTGATATAGGGATAAAAGGCCTAAAGGAAAAAACACATCTAAAGAATGTATTAAATATTCATTATTATTATTATTATGATATTTGAAATCATATTGTATTATATTTTTTGCTTATTTTTTTCTTCCAATGTGCAATTAATTGCAGACAAAATAAAACATTGTTATTATTATTAATGACAAATATAGTAACAACAACATCATTAATAATAAAACAACAATAACAGCATTATTATTATTATTATTATATTTTGGAGTCTTTTGGAGTTTTATTGGTGTATTTGTCAGTGTGCAATTAATTACATTTGATTAATACACTTAATAAACTGAATCACTATGGTTTGTCTACATTTTATTTTATTTTTTGAAGAAAAATTTACCTCAAAACAGAGGTGCGGCATGTAAAGTAAAATGAACTTCTAAATAATAAAACTATTATTATTATTATTATATTTTGGAATAATATAGTTTTTTGGCACATCTTTTTCAGTATGCTTTAAATTACACATTATTGTTGCTGTTTTTTTTTGTAAATGATTATTACATTAATAACAATAACAAAAATAAAACAATGGAACACTGACAGCAGTAAAAATAATATTTTGGAGTATTCCAAAGTATTTTTGGCATGTTTTATTATAATATAATTAATGTGAAAAACTTGTTGCATCTTTCCCAAATAGACTCATGGCTGTATTAGATCAAAGGGGTGCTTCTACTAAATACTGAGCAAAGGGTCTGAATACTTAGGACCATGTGATATTTCAGTTTTTCTTTTTTAATAAATGTGCAAAAAATTCAACAATTCTGTGTTTTTCTGTCAATATGGGGTGCTGTGTATACATTAATGAGGGGAAAAAAATGAACTTAAATGATTTTAGCAAATGGCTGCAATATAACAAGTTGTATAACATTATTATTATTGTATAATGTAATTACTTTTACGTTATTTACTTTTGATTAATACACTTACCTTGAATCATTATAGCTTGCCTACATTACTTCATGGTTAAAAAAAATAAATCCAATTCAGCAGTTTACCTCAAAATAACAGTGTGATGTAAAGAGCAATATGATGATATGATGATGATAAAAAAGCATGTTAAGGATCATCTTGTCTTGAAGAACCAGTCCATTTCATTAGTCAACAGTGACTCCAGTCCGATTCTAGTGATGCATTACTTGCAACATTAGAGCGGTCTCATAACCTTAGCAGCTCCACTAACAGCATCTTTTTGTGTTTCTCACAGCTCAACCAGAGGCCGACAGTGGATGAACTAAGAGAAAGAAAGATTCTGATCCGCTTCAGTGACTACGTGGAGGTGGCCAAAGCCCAGGACTATGACAGGAGAGCTGACAAACCCTGGACAAGACTGTCTGCATCTGACAAGGTACGAGACCGAGAGCTGACCTCAGCTAATCTTTATACATCTGTGGTCAGCCTTTCATTCAGTAAGAGCACACACAGGCAAATGTGCTTTCCTTTATTCTCAGTGGTTCTCTCAAGGTCTCTAAACCCACTATATCAGTGAAGCAACTAAAGAGCAATCTAATTTCTGTCAGTAGTCTGCTTGCTCTCCCCACATGACTCGGTCGACTCATTATGGAGTGAACATGTCACCTGAGGATGCGTTTAAGTGGCTTTTGTTTGCGATTCCACAGGCGGCCATCCGTAAAGAGCTAAACGAGTTCAAAAGCACCGAGATGGAGGTCCATGTTTCGAGCAAACACCTGACGAGGTCAGTATACGAGTATGCATGCGCCTGTGCTATTTTTGGATCCACAAAATCTAAAATGATGGACACAAATGCATTTGCGTATATAAATCACGAACATGTCACCTTGACACGAGTGGTTTTGGATAACATGTTCCTCTCGACATAAGCAAGACATTAGTGGCCATTAGTGCTCTTATGTATGATCTTACTAAAAATACAGTAACTGATTGATGCAACAGTGTCGTATGGTGGTTGCGATTGCTAAAGGCACCTTTGTTGATTTCTCTCCTCTTGATCAGGTTTCACAGGCCCTAAGAGGGAGTTTTCTTCTGTGAAGGAAATGCTGAAAGCGGCGGTGCTTCTTTCAGAGCCGTGGCTTGGTCCATGGGCTTCCCTTATTCTTCCAGCGCCCCGGGGCCGAGTGGTGTTTGGGTGCGGTTAGCGCCGGAGGCTGCGTCTCCACCGCGGGCGGCCACAGGAGAAACCTGAAGAACATCTGCAGATACATTTAACCTGAGGCTGACGGAGTGGAGCGGCAGAGGACTGCATTTCAGCGACTGCTTAGAAAAGACAATTCAGTTCTGGGTGAATGTTTGTGTACATGTAACCTGCTCCACTCTACTCTAAAAAAATAAGTAAAGAAAAAAAAATACTTGAGGGTTAATAAGCCTGCTATAAATGAATTTCATATTTACTGTACAAATGTCTGTTTGAACAGGGTTGTTCATGTCATCACTTGAAAAAAAGGAAAAAAAAAACTTTGTAAGCACTACTTGTCTTTAAAATACAATTTTGGAAATACCTCTGTGTTGTTGTTTTTTAAGTTTGATTACACACACACACACACACACACATTACAGTTCAAACGTATAGTGCTTTTGAAAAATCTCTTATGCTCACCAAGGCTGCATTTAGTTTATCAAAAATAAAGTAAAATCAGTATAATTGTGAAGTAAACCTGAATTTTAAGCATCATTACTACATTCTTCAGTGTCACATGGTCTTTCAGAAATCATTCTAATGTGTCATTTGCAGCTCAATAAACATTTATCATCAATGTTGAAAAGTTTTTTTGGGGCTGGGCGGGGGTGGGACTGATATATTTTATCAGCATTCACTGGAGAAGCTGAAAAGAACAGCATTTATTTGAAATGAAATTATGATAAATTACATTGACTTTAGTTTCACTTTTGATCAATTCAATGCACCCTTGCCGTTTTCTTTTTTTAAGTACAATAACAGTGTGTGTGTGTATTAATAGAGAACACTGCAGGACATCTGTCTCACTATCTCAGCCATGAAACCAGAAGTAAATTGTGTGAGTTTCAATCTATTTCGCTTGTTCCATTTACAGAGGACGATAATTAAATAACAAAAATGAATAAACTCACTCAATCTGAACGTAATCTTTGAAAGCCATCAATTACAAGTAAAATTATACAAAAAGAACCATTTAGTAATTTTTCCTGTCTTTATTTTTCAACATCTCCCTTCAATTGAACCCACGAGGTTAGCTTATTCAGCTAGTGTAAAGGCAAAAAAGCGTTTTTTAGAATGTAGCATCCCTTTTTAATTTCCGCGCACATGCATCTAAAGTTGATTTTTATGAGGTGGGATGTTAGAAATAAATGCATTTGTTCTTACATTACCTATAACAATTAATTATTCGCTTTTTAAACTATTCATTATTTATATTAAAAACCACAAGCAAATATGTGCGCTAAAACTATGTACAGCCAACCATTTTTCAAGGAGACCAGAATAAATAGCATAGTGTACAAATATTCAACCTTTTGAGTAATGCTTTTTTAAAAGAACACAACATTAATAATATCTAAGCATACAAACAGGTTTTAGGTATAGTTTAAAGTAATTTTCAAACGGGAGATTTTATCCCTCAGGTCAGAACCTCGATGCATCAGGGAAGAACAAGGATTGCAGTCCTCTCCGCACACTCGTCAACTCTTCCTCGTGCTACAAAGAGAAAAACGCTTGAATTCAATCCTATGTGATAGCAAGCATAAAATATCAGTTCTGTTTGGGCTCTCACTATTTCTTTGAAGAAACGCTCCTGAACTGAAGTCATGCTCTTCTTCATCAAAGACATCTGCAACAAAAGCAAAAAAATAAATCTATTCTAGACAATCCAAGGTTAAAATGGCTTGAACTGTTAAGTATAACTATTGAACCATGAAGGACTCCACTCAAGTTTCAGTTCCTCACCTCCACAGAGAAGACTTGTTTCTCATACTCTAGACTGTCACACACGTCCGTCTGAATGGTGCTTTTCAACTGCTGTAATCTGAGACAACAAAACAACTAGAATGAGCAAGACAAGCACTTACATGACAAATGTACAAACCGCAAATACAGAGGGAACTATTCAAAGCACTACATTAGTCACTTTGATTGAATCTAGATTAATAGACACATTCTTTAAAACATGCCTTATAATGCACGCTGCCCTTTTTTAAAGAAATCACAAGATCCTTGGCATAATAGCATTATAGAGTGAACAAATAATCAGCATTACATAATTCTTGCTGTTTTTCCCATGCTGCTACGAACGCATGGAAAATCCTGTTTGTTATAAACAGGTCTAGTAGACATGATTACATATAATGCAAACAGAACAGCTATGAAGGGAAGATTAGTTCCATTTTCCAATAGTGCTGGGACATCTATGGCATTCTTCTCATGTTCATGCAGCTGTTATATTCTCACCTCTTGGTTCCTTTCTCTTGGTAAGCGTGGAAGGCCAGTGTCTGCTTCTCCCAATAAGTCTGTACATACAGTGTGATTGAGTCAAAGGCCATTCACAGATAGATATTTGAAACATATACTTGCATTTGCAATTATAGACACATGGCAAATCAGAACACTCGTTACCGTCAATTCCTCTTCCATGCTTCGCAGAGCAATGTCATCTTGCTCCAGGTTTGCTATTTCGCTCAACAGGACTTTTTTAACTTTCTCCAGCCTCTGAGTACTATATATTAGGCAAGATAAAGAAAGCGTTAGAGGTAAATATCAGACGTGTTACAAGGCTCTTTAGGGTCAAGGGTCATGTCTGACCTGTACTGGTGCACTTGGACGCTGACAGATGACATGTGCTGCCCTATGGTCTTCAAAGTCTGCCCGGTGTAAAGATCCATTGTCCTGCAACGATTCTGACAGATGCACAAGACAAGTTATTAGAAAATGCTAATACACACTCACTACATTCTTCAAGATGTGCAGCGGGTTTGACATGCAAGGATGTGAATCCTCAAGAGCTGGTGTGTTTAGCTAGTGCTGCTTTAGTGAGAAAAGTGAGATGACGAGCACCTTGATCTTCCTCTTAAGCTCTGAGCTGAACTGATGGCAGATAAAGCCCACCTGCTGAGCAGGCTGGGTCAGGTCTATGTCTCCCTCCACACTGGCATGCCTGCAGCTGGACCTTGTACAAGATGATAGGGTCTCCACTTCTTCAGCTGGAGGAGGAACACACATAGACATACCCATGAGTCACTCACCAGCACTTCCAAAAGCGCACACACCTGTACAGTGAGAGAACTTAGAGGTACAGTGCAACTAAGCTTCTGAATTATTCAATTTTTTATATTTACACAACTATTCAAAAATTTGGGATTTTTTAAATTGTAAGAAATACTTTTATTCAGCAAGAATGCATTAAAGGGTTAGTTTTTTTAAAATTCTATAATTAATTACTCAACTTCACGTCGCTCATCTTCAGGAAACACATTTAAATGTTGAGAGAAAATCTGAGAGCTTTCTTACCATGCATAGACAGCAACACGACTGACAAGTTCAAGGCCCAAAAAGGTAGTAAAGACTTTGTTAAAATCGCCCATGTGACAATGGTTCAGCTGTAATTATATGAAGCTATGAGAATACTCTATGTGCACAAAGAACACAAAAATAACTATTTTAACAATTACTTCTCTTACGTGTCAGTGTCCACCTCCATTCACAAGAGATCTACAACACAAACGTGTGCATTCGGTTTACAGTTAAACCACTGATGTCACATGGAGTATTTTAACAGTGTTTTTACTACCTTTGTGGGCCTTAAAATGTTTCAGTTGTGTTGTTGTCTATGCAGGGGTCAGAAAGCTATCGGATTTCATCAAAATATCAGAATTTGCGTTCTGAGGATGAATGAAGAGGATTGGCACGCTTTAAGGTGAGTAATTAATGACAGAATTTTCATTTTAGGATGAACTCTCTTTAAACTGATCAGAAGTGACAGAATGTTGAATGTTTTATATATATATATATATATATATATATATATATATATATATATATATATATATATATATATATTAGGGGTGTAACGGTTCACAAAATTCACGGTTCGGTTCGATACGATACACTGATGTCACGGTTCGGTTCGGTTCGATACGTTTTAGATACAGCAAAATGTAAAAACATCTCAACTTTTCAGAATGCCGCAAGCGCACCGCGGGTCATGTGACAAGAACCAACCAATCAGCTTCATCCTTTCCCGTAACAAGGTTGAGAGCTCAGCCAAGATGAAGGAACAGCTGATCATAGTTGTATATGGATTGCAATTTTGAAATAAATTTAGTAGCAGAGCTACTGCAAGCGATTTTTAGAGCTGCAAATCCATTTATCCTTCGCTGAAATTTCCGCGTCTCATGGAGAGAGCACGTCATTGTTGCTTAGCAAAGACAGACGCCTCATGAGCGCTTCTGCCCGAGCGCTTTGGAAAGGAGGAGAAAGACGTGCTTACTGTGCGTTCACACCGCCGGCGTTGAGAGCGTCAAAGCGGCCGGAAGTCATTCATTTTAAATGTAAGCCGGCATCGAGCAGCGACGAGGAGCGGCGCGGCGCGACTTGGCCGTTGAGTGCGTCAAGAGAGTTGAAATCAAGGCAACTTTATGGTAATGAGCTATGACGCGGTTGGGCAGCAACCAATCGGAACGTAGAAGTCCACCGCTTGAGAGGATTCCAGAGAACGCAGCTCCAACCATTAGTTCCCAAGCACAATGGAGGACAGGTTGATTATTGCTGTTTCAAGTTTGCAATAATCTATGAGGTGTCCCTGTTTGTGTACAGGGACATAAAAAATAAATTAAAAGTGATACGTTGACCAAGGTGTCTGAGATTTGTTAATTTTAAGTAAAGGATCTTAATATTTCGTCCACAACAATATGTAATGAGGTTAACTTATAACGTTACCCTCCTTGTGGTTAGTCTGAACGAGATCAACAAGCTTGTTTGCTTTGCGGCCACTTTAAATACAAAATAAGCATTCGTTCTACGTCAGAGCGTCTAAGCGCTCACGAATCTTTCTGCAGCGTCGTGAGCAGAGCGGCAAGAGCGCTTTTTGACGCTCTCGACGCCGGCGGTGTGAACGCACAGTTAGCGTTTTCCACGCGTTTTTAGGAGCGATATGTGAACGGCCCCTAAGGCGCTCGCTCACTCAGCACGCGCTGAAGGCTCGTTGCAAAATGTCTAATGCATTTAACAGACCAGAAATATAAGATCCTAAAATAACCAACAGGTCTGGTGTTTGGGTTGGATTCCCTGTAAGCTATAGTGTCTAAATGCTGCAGGGATAGTTTGCTGCGTGCATGTTTCTCCTTTTTTTCGTCTTTTCCCAGATAGTACTGACGCATATATCCCAGATATTCCCGCTGGTGTTTTTTTTTTTTTTTTTTTTTTTTTTGTATTCCCGCTGGTGTATCCTGTCATGTTGCAGATGCGACATACCGTTGTTTTTTTATCCACCACTCTCTTGCCATCACCATTATAGCTTAAAGGGAATCCAAAGTGCACCCAAACACCAGACCTGTTGGTTATTGGAGGATCTTCTCATTTCTAGTCTGTTAAACGCATTGGCTATTTTGCAACGAGCCTTCAGCGCGTACTGAGTGAGCGAGCGCCTGCTGAGTAGCCTAACATAAACATATAAGATGGTGTTTTTTTCTTCTTCGGGAGTGTCAGGGGCGTTGCCTGTTACGTTGTTTGGGTTATTGGGCTACCTTGTTGAACGCATATCATTATATTTCTATCTCTCTTTTTTTTTTTTTTTTTTTCAAATATAATTAATTACTCCAACGAACCGTTCGGTATACATAATGCGTACCGCGTACCGAACCGAAAGCGTCGTACCGAACGGTTCAATACGAATACGCGTATCGTTACACCCCTAATATATATATATATATACACACAGACACACACACACACACATAGATGGTTTTCACAAAAAAATGTTAGGCAGCATAACTGTTTTCAAAACTGATAATAAGAAATGTTTTTTGAGCACCAAATCAGCGTATTAGATGAAAAAAAAAAAATACTGTTTTTACTGTTTTTGATCAAATTGGTGAGGATAAGAGACTTCTTTCAAAAGCATTAAAAAGCAACACTGACCCCAAAAAATATTAAATGACAAAGCAAATTCTTAGTCTTATTTTGTGGCCAGAAACACTTATTTGTATTACTGGATATTGTTGTTTCCTTGGCCCTTTTATTCAGGCCTCTCTGGTAACGTCTCTTTCTTCTCCCGTTCTCTGTGACTATGTCCTCCTCTTCTTCCTCTGAGCTGCTCTGATCCTCCTTCAGTGATTTAGTATTGGGGCCTGAGGCAACACAACATCACTCACAGCATCAAAAATAACAGTGTCTGATGAGTCAGGACTGGGATTAATCTGTGTCCGAGAAACTGAGATGCACATTCAGTAAAACTGTCTGCCAAATTGAAAAATTCAGTAATGTGCTATGTATATATAGAGACCTACTCTGATTGTGTCACGTTATAAAACATCAAATGATAAATCAGTCACATTTAAATTTTTTGAGTTAATCAAAGTTTCTGTACTCAACAAGGTTTGATTGGTATCTTTTTTTGCTGTATCATGCTTGTTGCTCCGCCCACAATGAAATCTTATTGGTCCTCAATCTAGCTTTTCATGGCTTTATATTAAACATTAAATATGTTCTGATTGGCTGGTATTATCACAAGGAAATAACACTTTATGCTGGTAACTTGCCACGCCATGCCTAGTTAGGATGATACTTAATCTTTTTTTATAAGGTGATAAATACCCTTACTAGGAGTGAAGGATTTATTAGTAGGCACAAACAGCTTTCTAGGCTTCATTTTCAGAGCTAGCTGCGAGGGAGAAGGAGCCTTATTCTCTTTGTCCTCCTCACTGTCCTCATCTCTCTCTGAAAGACTAGCGGAGTGGCTCAGGGTGAGATGCTTGTGGACGGCCGTTGGACCTGATTAGCAATTGGTACAAGAAAGATGCTTATTTTTGTATATTAAAAAAATTAACAAAAAAACACAACATGGTCAAAAAATCGCTTCACCTGACTTAAATTCTAGTCTCTCAACCTTACTTCCTTTCTGGCTTGCTGGTGTTTTCTATAAGTCGTACAAGAGTGAAGTGGTGTGTTACTGAAATGTAGTTCTATGAGAAGTGTAACTGGGCTCAGAAATAAACTGTTAAAGCTGTACCTCTAGCTCAGTGCACATCAGGGCCATGTTGCTCACAGATATGTGAGAAGATTGGCTCATTGTCACAGAAATGACAGACCTCCTTTCAAACGATGCTGGGCTGGTTTTGTCCATGACACCGCTCTGCTCCTCCTGGAGGTCTGGAGGGATGTGTGGAGAGGGCCGGGAGTATTTCTCCAGGGGTTGAGTAGGGGTCAGTAATGAGGGGACTGGACTCAGCTCCACCTGAGATAGGCATTGCATAAACATATTCATCTTTAGAGCAGATTGTAGAAAATAAAGATCGAATAACACAATCAAATCTCACTTTGTATAGTATCCTCAAAATGCATCTGGAAACTGCATTATCTTACTTTGAAAACATGCGCTCTCTTTCCTGTTTACCTGTGCAGCAGGTGCAATCCGCTTAGAGCCTCTTGAGGCTGTGGAAACAGGTGTTATGGTGTGAGATGGTGGTTTCACAGCAGCTTTATTCCCTGAGGTTTTACAGAGAGAGAAGGCTTTGAGAGAACCGAGAGGCTGTAGTGGAGAAGAGTCAGCTTCGATTGGAGAGATGGACAGAGAACGGAGCGGTGTGGCATTGGCTCTCAAGTTGGTTGTTAGTTTTTCGCCTGCTACAGAGAAAAATAAAAAACAGTTTACACAGCAATTAGACAAAATGTTTGTTTTTTTAAATCAGGCTGTGCATTCAATAAGTTTCAGTGTGATTCAGAGCTAGAATTTATTACTAAACAATTATTAATGCACATTCATTTTAATTGACAGACATACATTTATACAAATATAAATAACTCATTTAAGGCACTTTAATTCTTACATCTCATCTTCTCAACGGAGGGAGGCGAGGCGAATGTGGAAGATAATCTTGCAGCCCAAGATTCCTTCTGTCTTCTGACTGACCCCTGAGCAGATGACGTCTTCTTCACTGGAAGATGCTCTGGACTACACATCTTCTTGCCTTTATCATTCCTCTGACCTCCCAGAACCTTTGCAAATACTTTTTCTGCCTTCTTCTGTACGTTCTTCTCATTTTGTAGTTTGGCTATATCTACAGAGGTTTTCTCTCTCTTTTCTCCTTGTTCTGTGGCTCGAGCTGGGACAGTCTGCTGAAGCGTTGCTGCTCGTCCATCTGCTTTTTTCTACACAGAAAAGACATAAAACTCATCAGGACAATTATCATTAGTCTGTCTAGACTGGAAGATCTTAAATCGAGGCTGAGGATCCCTGTGAACTGACTGTGCTGAATACCACATGCCTTAGGGGGTGGTGCTCTTTCGCTCTCTGACAGACTGGACTGGTTGTCTGAGTCAGACGGCTCTCTGTAGGTTCTGGTCAAGGCTGCAGCTCTTTGAGGTCGTCCTGTGGCTTTCTTATTATTGACGCTTGGCTGCCTTTTATCCTCCTGTTCAGCCATTTTCTTCTGTCTCTTCTATTATTCAAACAATTCAGTAAAAAAAATGTATAATTATAAATATGACAATAAGAAATACAATACTACTGATTCAAAAAAAGTGTAGTAAAACTGGGTTGAAATTCAATTTACTGTGAAGACCCAATCTAATATTCTTCTCAATCCACCCTAAACAAACTAAGCTGCAAATGGTTAATTAGGAAAAGATTCTGCTTACGATGTTACAACCATGAACACATTAACACAAAACCAACTGATATTTACCAATTAACACCAAATAACATTATAAACATGACAAAAAAACTACAAATTGTACAATATGGCACTTGTTCTTACCCGCTTTGGCTTGATTTGTTCTTTCACTGGTTTTGGCGAAGGCAAAGGTGTATATGGTGATTTAACTGAAACAAAATGAAAGTATTAGGAGAGAAACGTACAGAAAGATGTGAAAAAGAGAGCGGGAAAGTAGTTCATAAAGTTTGTGTGTAGTCTTTAAATAGATGCCACCCATCTTCACTGTAGCGTTAACCTCTACAGATGACAAATAAGAGTTCAAAACAACAGTTGGAGATGTAAGAGGTCGTTGTAGCATACATGCAGAGTCAGCTGGTGGATAGATGGGTTTAACCGGCTGCCTGCTGTAGTCTGCCACTTTGGGCTTGGGTTTCCTGTTGGCTGAGTGTAACCAGCTAATCTCTGTCGTGTTGTCTGTGTCCGTGTCACTGAACAGCTTTTTCTTCTCATTTGCATTGGCAGCCTAGATCGTAACACAACCAAATATAAAAAGTGGATTTATTTTTTGGTGTATGTTAAATCAACAAATGCATTAAATGTCCATCCCCAAATAATGAATGAAATGTGAAACCTTCGTGAGCCGTTGTCTTTTAGCAGACTTGGAGAGTGTCTGAGGATTACTTGGTGGACTAAAAGAGAAAACGTTATATAAATATGCAATAAAGTACATAATGTATTAACAAGCAGTCCCATGTTCACAAATGCAGGATTTCTTTGGAGAGATGTTATTGAGTATTATTGAATTGTTCAACACTAGAGGGGGCTGTTTTTATAAATTAACAGAATTACCTGCTTTCCACTCTGGATGTATCAGAGGATTTCTTTCTCTAAAGAGGAAAAAAAAATAAGAACTAATTAAGTTTTTTATTTTGTTTTTAAATATTATAAATATGATGTTTCCATTCAGGGCTATTAGTGTCCTTACCGCAATAATTTTTGGCTTGTCCTCTGTAAATGCATAAACATCCCTGCGGAGACAAAACACAATAAAGTCAGAGATTTTTCAGAATATATTTTCAAATTAAATATCCCAAATTTAAGGGATTGAAGTCTGTAGAATGCAATACTCAGTCAGCTGGAACTCCTTCTTGGCTTTGTCTTGTGTTTTGTGCAAACTTAGATTCTTGGCAGCAGTTTTCTCCTTTAACACAATGTGCAAGGGGAAACATTTTTTTTAAAGTTTGCATCACATTTGTAACTACCCTGTTGAATAGAAAGCAGCATATGCTGGGTGGGTATGTTTTAAAGCATGGCAGCTGGTTTAAGCTGATCCTTGTTGGTTTTGTGCTGGCCTTAAGCAACTAGCTCCTGCTCAGGATCAGCTCATAACCAGCTGCCATGCTTCAAAACATACCTAACCAGCATATGCTGTTTTATCAACAGTGTAGATGTATTGATTTGACATTAGAAATACTGTTTTCTTTCTAAACGACTTACAGTGGAAGATGGACAGCAGCTCTTATTGAGCAGATATCTGAAAGTGAAGGTAAGAGTGTTATTCCATGTGAGGACAGAGGAAAAGGTAGGGCATGGATGAAAGGTCAGTCTGTGTCACCTGTTAGTAGAGCTGATATTACATGGGCCTCCAGGTTCATGTGATGCTGATTTGGCAGTTCTCTTATAATGACTGGATATCATTTTCACCATACCATCTGCAGCATGTGCCATCTTCAGAACAATAACAACAAACACAGTATAATACAATACAATTAGCTTTGTAATTATAGGAAATTACTTAACAGGATAGTAAAGGGAGGACTGAAAATCATGGGGAGAAAATAAATATATTTCTTTAATATAATATTTTGCCATGTGCAGAAATGGTTATTTTGAAATCGCAATGTACAATACATGGCATATTTAGACACAAGCTGATATATTCTCCCATGCTGGCAAAGGTTTATAAATGATTTAAGTTACTAGTGAGATAATGCACACTACTTTTCTAGATGACATTAAGCAATTCAAATTCACAGCGTATACAAAGGAGTTTAAGAGTTTGTAAGAGTTTAGCCCCTTTCACAAATACAGTTTTCAATGATAAATTACTGGTAAAGTTACCAGTGTGTCATGTCTACAGATAGATCATGTGTGCATGGACCTTTTCAAAAATAATGGTAAATATGTTCTGGCAATCATACCATTCATGGAGATGACATGATTACCCTGAGCTCTTTACAAAGATGAAACATTATTTTTTTTTAGGATTATTTTTTTCTGCAGCCAAACGCTGCACACCGGTAAAACTAAAAGCCACGAATGTAATAACAAATAGCATTTCAGTCAAAATTATAGCCAAGCACTTTAAATGTAATTTAATGTGTTAGTCGGTATGTTAGTTTTAGTATTTAGTATGTAAGTTTTTTATAGCATGACACAAGATTAATAAAACAATAATTTAAAATGTAACATATTCATTTGATAATATCATTTGATAATACAAAATGCACTTTTTAAGTGTTCTTAAGTGTATTAAAAGACCTAGTCATGAGTGTACTCTTTACAGATACACAAGAGGCCTAAATACACTTTACGCAGCAGGCTGTGTAATATGTGTGAATCTTTTATTTTTGCTATCACTATGGCCATTTGACTTATAGCAGTGTCATTGAATAAAATGAGCACTTCATGTTTCAAAATTAAAATGCAGCGCGGAGGTTTTTATATGAATGTATCTTTGAAAAGAACCGATTGTCTTCAGAAAAGCTTTGATGTCATTTTGATTTCATCTTTCCAGTAATGCCTGATAAAATAGCATTTGTGAGCAGCACTTATTTAATTACAGCTGTTACCGGAGAAACCACTTTATCTCCGCTCCAACAGCGCTGAATTAATTTGAAGTCTGTGGGAAACACTGGTGTCTGTCAGTAAACATAAACAAAAAGCATGCTTCAGAACTGTTTTGAGAAGGTGCTTATGTTTTGAGCCATGCATTATTACTCTAAATTGGGCTACTACTATTATTACTATCTTGTACCCTGCTATAATAATTTGCTTACATTTTTGAGAAGAATGAAAAAAAAAAAAAAGAAAATCGACCAAACATATTGGTAAAAAAAAAAAAAAAGGCTTTATATAAATGCCATCAGCTGCCCTGATTTCTAAATATTGACATCGGCCAGTGAAAAACCCATTTCTGTTGACTTCTAAGATCAAGCTCTTTTTTTCTTAAAAAACATAATTTCTTTACGACTGAAGAAAGAAAGACATGAACATCTTGGACGACAAGGGGGTCAGTAAATAATCAGTACATTTTTGTAAACTTAAAGTGCCACATTTCAATGTGCCTAGATCAAATAGACTCCAAATTCAAGAAATAGCAATACCTGCCTTAGCAAACACTAATGATATTTGCTCTTTATAAACTTAAAGACATCTATTCCAATTAAGGGTCTCACATTGTCATGGTCTGAAGTGTGGCCATGAACTTCACTACTCTTCCTTCTCTCTTGTGCAGGTCTAGCAGGCACGGACTTCACTGACTTCTCTATATTTTGTTTCTCTTGACCTGCAGTCCTAGGCTCCAGTGAGGAGCCTCTCTGGGCTGTATGGCCATCTGTACCCTGCTGCTCCCTCACCACCTCCTCCAATCTCTGAGTGAGCTGGGAGTGCAGCTGCTTCTGGGTCAGGGCTCTGGACGCACACTGTGCCGGGGACAGACGCTGAGGAGGGGGATGAGAACTACCATCTGGAGATGATTACACAGAACGCAAGGTTACACACAAAGCCACCTGATTCATACAGTGACAAAATATCAGGAACAGTGTTTCCTAAATTCAAGATCTGAAGTAAACAATCTGACAGATTCAGTGAGTAAATAGACCGATTCAGGATGTTTATGTTTTCAAGAGTCATGTATTGTAATTTACTCTTTGCTGATAAAACATACCTTACATATCTGTTATCTCACCTGATATAGTGCTGTTTTTAGAGCAATCTTTCTGCAGAGCCAGCAGTGATCCAGATACAGAGATTCTCCTTTTACTAGAGTTCAAGCTCCAGATAGCAGGTGAACTGATCAGTAAAATGCAGAAGACAGACATCCAAGAATACATTAATATTGTGAGCAGACACAATCCTCTCTATAATGGACGTAATGTTAAACAATTAGGAAATGGTCATAAAAATGCTAATAATAATACACTCACAATGAGCTTCCCTTTCTCACAGGTTGCGAGTCTGGGACTATGCTGTTATCTTTTACACAAAGAAACAAAATAAAGTTAAAAGCATTCATATATGTTCACATCGGCAATGGAATTTTCCTTAGTTTGCTTCATATAATACCAAAAAAGTCCTCTTCATGGTCAGCTTGCACCATCTGTACTACTTTGTCTATAGGAATGTGCTGCAAAAAATATTTTTTATAGGGTTAGATAAGCCAATAAGATAAAAAATTATATATATATATATATATATATATATATATATATATATATATATATATATATATATATGAATTAAGAGCACCTTGTGGTACTTCTTGTCTCTAGCCTTTATGCCCTGGGTTTTCTGTCGGTCTTCATTATGAGTAGCAGGGGTCGACTAACAAGACAAACAGAATTCACTGAGATTACATCCATTAAACTGTACAATACAAATCAGTAAAGACTAATCAGTATGTACCATCATCATTAATGTGCCAGTGTTTCATAAACCCTATTCTCCATTTGTTTTCATCAGTATAAACTTGAATCTGAAGTGACACTTTCTACAGAGGTTATACCTGTGCTTGAATTGCATGTGCCTTCTTTTGGTTATTCTCGCACTGAAAACTAAAAGAAGGCACACTGGAAGATGTTTTAGACATCATGAGTTCTCTAAGTTCAATCTCCTTCTTCCTCTCTGAAGAGCTCATCATCTGAAGAGCTGGTTTCACCATTAGCTTTGATACTGCAAAGAAAGTAATTACAAAACTTTATATTGCTCATTAAAATGACATAAAAATGGCATTTCACCACAAGCAAGAGATAATCTTTACAACAAATCTTTTAACAAACTTGAAGGGCATTACAAAATTATTGTGTGTTAATCAACAAATGAGCAGAGATTGCTTACACTCTTTCAGCGGAAAACTACAGAGCAATCTCTGATATTCTACAAGAATGGATTCTTTACTGATTAGTCATGAACAGCTTAATGGACCAACCTGCAGGAAGCACACAGATGGAGGAACAGCTCCCCTGTTTACTCCCCACACTGCCACAAATATACGTGCTAGACTCAGACACCTTCATCTTTATAGGGGTAACCATCTGAGAAAAAGAGATTTGCACTTTTAGAGCAAGAGACCTCTGGCCACCATGATGCCATTAGCACGTGCACACAGCTGTAATAACAGCAGCGGTTAACAGAGGTGAGTCAGTGTCACCATATTCCAGTTGCTAAAAGTGAGAAAACACAAACTCGTCACTTCAACAGGGTAAATGAGGACAACAGTTCACCAAAGTTAATTATACAGGTCATCTAATTTAATAACACGGCTGAATGCACAGTGCAGTAAACAATCATGATTATAATTAAGCCCTGATGAAGGCAATTACATAACAGATATTTTCATCAGGCAGCTGGTGTTAACAGGGGAAAAAGACTCGTTTTTCAAATAAAATCCAACAAGCAAGTGTGTTTCACAAATGGCTTGAGAGGGAACAATATTAAGCTTTGCCAAAAAAAAAAGGCATCAGATCAATGGTCAATTCAAAGGTCAAAACAGTATCCTAAAATGAATGAACAATTACAATGTTGATGTAGTGAGCCTCCTGTCTTACCTGTAGGGGCACACTGTTTGTGTCTGGTGTTGGATGTGTGGGAGGCTGGCAGGGGATGCTATGTTTGGCTGATGTTGACCCTTTTCCCTCTACACGCACAGAGGGGGACACTTGACTTTCAGCGACAAAAACCTGTTAGTTCAACACAGACAGTTAAACACCACACCTTATGAGAGAAAAACACCCTGCAATGTAACAGTTCATCTTGGGAAGAAGTGACTGGCACATTTGAAGGTATTCTTTGAGCCTGACTCACCTGTGAACTTTCCAGTGAACTTAGGTTGATGTGAACAGGTGTTTTTACAATAGAGGACTTCCTAAAAGATGTCTGAAATACAGCAAGTTAGTTTCAAATACATTGAAAACATCACTGCTGGTTCGCTGTGTGACAGCTGCATAAAATAAGTGATTAGATATTTCATATTTAATATCATCTTATCAACCCATTCATTTAGTTTTGGACTGATCACTCTGGTGTAAAGCTATAAAAACAATACCATGTATAACAGGAATGTTTTTTGTTTTTTTTTGTAATTACAGATGATCTAGTCACATTTTATTTAAGCACAAAGTAAAGGTTCTGATTAGATGAAGTACTGGTTCTTGACATTTCTACTCTTCATTATATAACTTGGACTGTACAGCCCCTTCACGCACCCTGTTCTTAGCCTGCCCATAAACACTCTCAGTGGCTTGCAGGATGTCTAGAGATGAGCTGAATTTGATGGTGACTCTGGAGCCCTCTAAGTTGTCACAGCAGGCTGGCTCGGTCAGAACCAGATGAAGAACCTTCTTGCCACTCTCCTCTGTGAAATCAAATATAGATATGAGTTTTTATACGCAGCTTAGAACAAATCCTGACCTCAGAAAGTCTAATATTGGTCCAAAACTATTGTTTTGTGAGTTTTGAGAACAACTTCAGTGTTTCCCCTTGGTTTGGGATGTGAATGTTCGGTTGGGGCCGGAACGACACCTACAAAAACACTTAAAGGAATCATAGTGTTCATGTGTTTCTTGACAGCAGTCAATACAACAACAGTACAATTAATTGCCCCAAATTCTTTTTTTTCCAGTTTTTTCCCCATTGTATGTTTTTCTGGACTCCATTTTAAGGATTTAATTAAATTGTATTAATAAAAAGCATGTCATATTAATTAAAATTGTGACACTTAAACAATTTAACATCCATTTATTAAAAGTTTAACAAAATGGTCATGTTTAGGGCCCTATGAAATGTTTTATTTTTTCCAAACGTATGTTTTATGGTTATTCAATTCTGTGTTTTAGCATATGTTTAATTATTTGAAAGCATAAAAACTAGTTTTATTTTAACAATAGCTAAATAAATTCTGTGATTTGTATTTACATTTTTCTGTTTATCAAATTAAGGCATAAAACATGAATTGATGTTTTAAGTAATGCAAATTAAGGGTACAATATGTAGGTGGGGGGTAATATAATATATAATGGCAGGGGAAACACTGTGACCTGTTTGGAGGGGATAGTGTTGATTGTGTTACCTTCTACTGTGTAACTCTGAACCTCATTTTCAACTATACACAGAGTGCTCCACTGGCCATCCTGAAAGGAGAGACATATAACATTCATATTAATTTCTTCCAAAAAAAATTCACATGTGATTAAAAAACCCAGTAGGTAATTATAAACCAGGGATTCCTAAATGTTTTTGTCAGCCGAAACTCTACTTTTTTAAGTTAATTTTAAAATAATTCAACAAAACATTCACATTCCAATGGTTATCCGATGTTGGTTGGTCACATCATATTCAAGATTCAGGTGTATTAGGACCCCAAATTGAATATTAATAATAATAATTATTATGTTATATAAACAAATATATTTTTTTAAACTACAATTGTACTGTAAAATTAAATATATTATTTTATCATAATTATATTTACCGACAATTTACAATATTAATATTTGTCTTAAATTCTTTACTTTGTTTTATGATACAGATGCAATGCTGTAAACCTGTCCATAAAATAAATTATGTAATTTCTCTCTCTGCTAATAGTCTAAAATACCCCCCCCCCAAAAAAAGTAGTTCACATACATTTTGTTTCAAAATGGCGAATTTCACAGAAAAGCGACCAGTTTGCAGGTATGAATCATACAAATGTGTAGATGAAAGTTATTGCATGTTGGATTCCCAAATGCACATTATTTGCTTTAATTACCATGACCTGAGCTGCTTTGAGATGCTGAATATAGCAGATCATTCTGTGATTATCGTGCTGCACCATTTATTTATTGAATTTTTACATTTTATGTAATTATTAGCTTTTTATCAACTCACAAATCCCCAGGGCTATGCAAATCCTCATTTGGAAAGCCCTGTTATATATTATTATTATTATTATTATTTTCTTAGGTCCAATGTGAGATGTGGCCTGTAATGACTATAATGTCATTACCTGGGTCTTCTTATTAGCCACACAGAAGTAAAAAGAGATACTTTGACTTCCAAGATTGAAGTCAATCCAGAAAGCTTCCAGATTCTTGTCCTCTGGCATGAGCAACTATAAACATAACAAAACAGAAATATACATGTGGTTCAAAACTAAACAAAAATAACCCAGTGCATATTTTCCCACACTCACACTTAAATAAATGTTAAAACTAACCTCATGTTTGTCCAAAAATGCCTCCAGGCAAGGGTAGGAGTACACGCTGTGAGAAGATAAACCAAGACATGTTATACAATCTATAAAAAAAGCGAAAGCTGTCAAAATAGATTAAGTACTGTACCTTCTTCCATCTCCTTGCATGCCATTGACCATATTTAGAAACTTCCTACAGTCCTGTCACACACACACACACACACACACACACAAAACATACTCTAAAATCCTATGTGACCAAATAAAATTAGTTTAAAATGACTTATTTCAAGTGAGGCCATATTTACAGTCTCAAACTCTGAATCCTTTATCTTCTTGAATGCAGAGGAGACAAAGGTCATTGTAAACCAGGAGTCAGCTACTTGACTCCTCTGAGCTGGTGAAGCCATTCTGCAGAGGGCCTCCATTAAAGACACCTGCAAATCATAATCTGAAGCACAACAGATATGTAGCTACAATCAGTATCAGTATGAGTGCAGTCTAAAATGAGTTTTGTAATGATCATAGCATTTGTAATTCTTTTAAACATTTTTATGATCGCACTTTCTAAACTATGTATACTCATTACAATGGATGTTTTACACTAACCTCCACCTCTGAGGATTTGACTGGCCACTGCATTCCTGATAAAAAAAAACACAACACACTACAGATTTAAAATACAACGCATACTCCTTCAGGTACTTTCCAGAAAAGGGAGCTTTTAAATATATGATTAGGTACTGATTAAGACTCAGGAGAATGCAATATCATTTATCATACATCATAGACGAAGCCTCTTGAGTTGACAAGATCTTCTTTTTCTTTTTCAGCTCCATGGGAATCTTTTCCAGAATAGCATTGAGCTTCCTTGCTGCCTGTCAATAAGAGTCAATAACAATCCTTCATACATCCCCTCTTGTAATTCAGTCTTCTATTTCTGGAAAAGTCTGGGTAAGCACAGCTCGAGTGACATGTCATGACTGGAGGTGTAGAACGAGTTTTCAATATGGTTGAAATGATTACTTCTCAGCATATAGATGGTGACTGAACTAAGGAAGGCTTTCCATTAGGAAATGCAATGAATCTCCTACCTCTTTCTGAATCATGATGTTTATTTGTGCATCAGAGGCCAGTTTGCCAATGTGACTAAGCAGAGCTTCAGTGACTTCATATGTACCTGAGGGGATACACAGATTTGAGCTGAATGCAGAGCACTGTTCTACTTCCCCTTTGTCTTTTTCAAAATTGGAACAAAACACTCACCTTCTTTACAACTTTCATGAACAACCTGCGAAGGTGAAATGACATGCACAAATCAGAATGCTACAATACAGTGTTTCTGAACTCACTAATTATGTTTTCTTTCACACTTTTTTTGATCTTCTTGATCTAATTTCCTAGCATTTTCATTAGCTGATTCTGATTTATTTTACCCAACAGAGAAAATAGACATATGATTCATATGGAAGTTCATTTCCAACATGGAATATAAAAATAATGTAAAAGGTAATAGCAACTTTTTAAACTGTGATATGTAATCTCACAATTCAGAGAGGAAAGACGCATTGTGAATGTGTGGAAATGTGCCGTAACAAACCATCAGTGCATCAAAGAAGTCCTCAGCCAGCTTTATCATGGTCTCATTTCTTGGTGACCCTGCCTCCAGCCACAGCTTTCTGGCCTTCTCGAACCACTGCACCATGTAAACATACATTTTAAGCAATAAAAAACTTTTACTTCTTCACCAAAACAGGCATAGAGAGAACAGGAACATGGATAACAAACTTATCTTCTTAACAAATCCCTGGGCAACCATCACAGATATTCCTCCACCGCCTGGAAACACCAGCATCTCGCCATATTTGTGTAAAACAGTAAGCACCAGACAAGCATTGTCCACATTTCCAAGATCCAGTTCCTGAAAGAACATACAACAGTGCATATAAATCCAGTGAAGAAGTTCATACGGTTGAGTCATGAAGACAATGTTAAATATATAACTAACCCTGATGAAAAGCTTATCCAGCTTGGTCATTAATTGTCTGGAACATTTTATTGTGGTTCCTTCCTTGTTTTCATTTTGTACGAATATTTCTAGGTCCTGAAAATTATTGTGTTTGAAAGCCTCATCCACCAGTTTTTCCACCTAAGCAATACAATATAAAGTGAACTTCGTGGTCCTAATAAATAAAAAAGCATCTCATATAATTACAGAAGACAAACGCATTTCAGAGGTGAGAAGTTAAAACCATTTCCCCAGAAATAAAAGCATGAATTAAGCAGCTCTTTTGGGTTTAATTCTTACCTGATGGTCCTGCAAAGGTGCCATGATGCACAGACGATGACCTGTTTTAAATGTTGAAGACATTAAATAACTCATAAATATGAATCTCAGATGCAGATAATTCGAAGAAAACACAGTTCCAGGAAAAATGAGCACTCGAGACGTCTTTAAATGTCAGTCCTTGTATTTCTCAGAATTGAATTAAATTAACCAAATATGAACAAAACATTGTGGTTTGGCTCCGTCTGTGTGATGTATTAACCAATGTGCAATTTATTATGCAAATTAACGTTAACCGATGTGTAGCGTTAATTTAACATACAGTTAACGTTACGTTTATAACGGTCTAAGCTAAAGCACATGCAGCGAAAATACTGTCGAAAAACCGCAAAATAAAATACATAACCGTAAAAATTAATGCTGTAAGCGATCGTATTTAATTTAATAATAAGATTAAATTGTGGCTATCTTGGGCTGTCTGCTGGGTGTTCAGATCTTACCTCAGATTATGACTGACCCTTCAACGGACTTCAGGAGGAAATTTTACATAGCTTTTATTATTAACAAATAATGTGAAGTTAATGCAGATCGTAAATGTACGGTTACCGAGATGGAAATTGTAAATTTACGCTCAAAATGGTTAGTTAAAGAACGATTATTTCGCTTATGACGGTTGTACTGTAACGTTGCGAGTTTCGATAACGCGGGAAAAAATGACGCGCACGCGCAGACGCAAAAACGGACGCGCACGCTGATCTTTGCAGTTTGATTGAACTGCTTCTCTATTCAAAACTCACCGAGTGTAATGTTACTATGGTCATGGATAATGTAGTAAAATAATGTTAATAATAATAAATTTGAAAACTAGAATGTCACAAATCCTACAAATAAAATGAAGTGGAAATATTTAAATGATTTATGAATTCAGGCTTTATATACACATAAAACAGCATTGGTTTAATAAACATAATTTTATTAACTCAAACAAGACTTTCTAAATGAATTTTAGTATCTTTATTGTAAAATATAAATACCTTTGTTGTTATAACCTTAATCATGGTACTAACAAACTAAACTTACAATAAAAACACTTTTGTAGTCATGACATTTTTGTAGTTCAAGTCAGCATCAGCCTGGTTATATTGACAAAACGTTTACTTTTTCCACACCAGTTTGAGTTTCTAGAAACCACCTGACTTCAGGATGCTGGCATCAGAAGTGCTAAAATACTAACTCATTTCTGAGGTCTGTCCTACAAAAATAAATCACCCCTACAACACATTATAAACAGCAGTTTGTGCCTAGATGTGGCTTTATTTTGAAGCATTTATGAGAAGGACCATGTAAATAATTGCTGAATATATATATATATATATATATATATATATATATAATTTTTTTATCAGTTCTTCAAAACAAGTGGAATTACCTATCTTTATTTACTCTATCAACATCTGTGTTTACAATATCCACAAGTATTATGAAAACCCACCACATAGTGACAATAACATCATCACACAAGTGCAAACCTGAAATGCAAAAAAAAAAAGAAAAAAAAAAATACTTTAAAGGCACTTTTTAAATCTATATTACATTATCAAACCAACATATAGTAATACTCTCAGTGCTACAGTCTAGCTGTCACGATCATAAAGTAAAAAATCTCATATTTGATCACAAATGAAATACACAACGGCAAATGTTCAGAAGGTCAGCAATGTATATCACACGTTGAAAATGCTGGTGGTTGCAAGCAAAAAAAAATAAAGTGACACAGTGCTTTAAAAAAGTTTCATCTACAAATCAGTGTCCTCAGATAAAGTGTATCATGCTGTCTTCACATTCCTTCGGCACAGGTAGTTTATAACTCTGACAGGTTAACTTGTAATTCTGCCCATCATTGTTATCCCAAAACTGCATGCCCATTACTTTATAACAAACAGCAAACTCCAGCACTGCTCCGGGGTGAAGGATATATGGAGGAACCGGTAGATGAAATCGAAAAGTGTCACAGCAGGGCCCGTTTGAAATGGATTTGCTTGTAACCCAGTAACCCTTGGTTTCTGAGCAGCTCTTCCAGTTTGTAAAAGAGTAGCGAACATTCACTTCCTTCTCAAATGCCAAGTTTACAACTTGAACGATCCCTATAATGCCAGGCTCATAGCACAAAACCCGCTCCAGACATACTTGTTGGCCACTCAGACGCTCGGTGAAGTTTGAACAGTCCCCTGGCTGGACTGAGAACATGGGTTTCAGATAAGGAAGGGAAATCTCCATCCCCTTAGTTGAGGCGAACTCTGAATTCATTAAGAGTCGGAAGAGAACATGCTCTGGGACAAACGGGTCCTCTCCGCTTTTGAAAACCTTGACATTTTCCAGGTCTAACCCTAATGAGTCCACAAACCGGACGCTGGCTCGGCGACTAAGCCTCCGTCTCTCTGATGGAGATGGAAGGGACTGTGTGCGCCTCTGGATGATGGATTTGGTTGGAGGTTCGAATGACAGGCTGCGGCCTGCTGTTTGCCTCGGAGCAGTTTTTGGGCTCGGTGGACGAATTTTAACCGGCCTCTTTCCGCTGTCTGTTTTGGAGCGGGACACGTCTTGCAAAATCAGTGTGGAACTTTTTTTTGAGCCATCTGATACTGTAGTAAAAAATAGGTCAGCGTTCATCTCTTCGAGGGGTGTGTCTTTATGGCAACATCCCAAAGACCAGGCCATGTTTATATGAAAGAGTTACCTTGTGTGACCTGAAAAAGACAAACATTCTATGTTATGTATATTTATAAGTATTTTACAGTATTAAATATCCTAGGACGTCCTAG